>NC_051154.1:159410420-159512143 GCF_013339745.2 Dermacentor silvarum
GTTGGCGTCAGGAGGTTCATTAAAAAGCGGCATATACCCAACGGCACATACCCAGTGGCACTTATCCACGGGAAAGGCTCACATTACCCAGCGACCCAAGATGGCGTCAAAGTGGTTCCTTGAAGAGCGGCACATATACCCAGTGGCGCATACCCAAGTTGGCGTCAAGGAGGTTCATTAAAAAGCGGCATATACCCAACGGCACATACCCAGTGGCACTTATCCACGGGAAAGGCTCACATTACCCAGCGACCCAAGATGGCGTCAAAGTGGTTCCTTGAAGAGCGGCACATATACCCAGTGGCGCATACCCAAGTTGGCGTCAAGGAGGTTCATTAAAAAGCGGCATATACCCAACGGCACATACCCAGTGGCACTTATCCACGGGAAAGGCTCACATTACCCAGCGACCCAAGATGGCGTCAAAGTGGTTCCTTGAAGAGCGGCACATATACCCAGTGGCGCATACCCAAGTTGGCGTCAAGGAGGTTCATTAAAAAGCGGCATATACCCAACGGCACATACCCAGTGGCACTTATCCACGGGAAAGGCTCACATTACCCAGCGACCCAAGATGGCGTCAAAGTGGTTCCTTGAAGAGCGGCACATATACCCAGTGGCGCATACCCAAGTTGGCGTCAAGGAGGTTCATTAAAAAGCGGCATATACCCAACGGCACATACCCAGTGGCACTTATCCACGGGAAAGGCTCACATTACCCAGCGACCCAAGATGGCGTCAAAGTGGTTCCTTGAAGAGCGGCACATATACCCAGTGGCGCATACCCAAGTTGGCGTCAAGGAGGTTCATTAAAAAGCGGCATATACCCAACGGCACATACCCAGTGGCACTTATCCACGGGAAAGGCTCACATTACCCAGCGACCCAAGATGGCGTCAAAGTGGTTCCTTGAAGAGCGGCACATATACCCAGTGGCGCATACCCAAGTTGGCGTCAAGGAGGTTCATTAAAAAGCGGCATATACCCAACGGCACATACCCAGTGGCACTTATCCACGGGAAAGGCTCACATTACCCAGCGACCCAAGATGGCGTCAAAGTGGTTCCTTGAAGAGCGGCACATATACCCAGTGGCGCATACCCAAGTTGGCGTCAAGGAGGTTCATTAAAAAGCGGCATATACCCAACGGCACATACCCAGTGGCACTTATCCACGGGAAAGGCTCACATTACCCAGCGACCCAAGATGGCGTCAAAGTGGTTCCTTGAAGAGCGGCACATATACCCAGTGGCGCATACCCAAGTTGGCGTCAAGGAGGTTCATTAAAAAGCGGCATATACCCAACGGCACATACCCAGTGGCACTTATCCACGGGAAAGGCTCACATTACCCAGCGACCCAAGATGGCGTCAAAGTGGTTCCTTGAAGAGCGGCACATATACCCAGTGGCGCATACCCAAGTTGGCGTCAAGGAGGTTCATTAAAAAGCGGCATATACCCAACGGCACATACCCAGTGGCACTTATCCACGGGAAAGGCTCACATTACCCAGCGACCCAAGATGGCGTCAAAGTGGTTCCTTGAAGAGCGGCACATATACCCAGTGGCGCATACCCAAGTTGGCGTCAAGGAGGTTCATTAAAAAGCGGCATATACCCAACGGCACATACCCAGTGGCACTTATCCACGGGAAAGGCTCACATTACCCAGCGACCCAAGATGGCGTCAAAGTGGTTCCTTGAAGAGCGGCACATATACCCAGTGGCGCATACCCAAGTTGGCGTCAAGGAGGTTCATTAAAAAGCGGCATATACCCAACGGCACATACCCAGTGGCACTTATCCACGGGAAAGGCTCACATTACCCAGCGACCCAAGATGGCGTCAAAGTGGTTCCTTGAAGAGCGGCACATATACCCAGTGGCGCATACCCAAGTTGGCGTCAAGGAGGTTCATTAAAAAGCGGCATATACCCAACGGCACATACCCAGTGGCACTTATCCACGGGAAAGGCTCACATTACCCAGCGACCCAAGATGGCGTCAAAGTGGTTCCTTGAAGAGCGGCACATATACCCAGTGGCGCATACCCAAGTTGGCGTCAAGGAGGTTCATTAAAAAGCGGCATATACCCAACGGCACATACCCAGTGGCACTTATCCACGGGAAAGGCTCACATTACCCAGCGACCCAAGATGGCGTCAAAGTGGTTCCTTGAAGAGCGGCACATATACCCAGTGGCGCATACCCAAGTTGGCGTCAAGGAGGTTCATTAAAAAGCGGCATATACCCAACGGCACATACCCAGTGGCACTTATCCACGGGAAAGGCTCACATTACCCAGCGACCCAAGATGGCGTCAAAGTGGTTCCTTGAAGAGCGGCACATATACCCAGTGGCGCATACCCAAGTTGGCGTCAAGGAGGTTCATTAAAAAGCGGCATATACCCAACGGCACATACCCAGTGGCACTTACCCACGGGAAAGGCTCACATTACCCAGCGACCCAAGTTGGCGACAAAGAGGTTCATTGAAGAGCGGCGCATATCCAGTTCAAACAGCGATTGAAAAGCAAGTTTCCCACGAGCGTTGATTTTCGAGTGCCGGACAGCAACGGCGCCTCTTCCTCGTTCCCCCAAAAGCTCATACCCGACTTTCACGGCCCTTCTCACCGTTGGTCGCTTAAAACATCGAGGCGTGCTCTTTCTTGGCGGCCATATTGTCCGAGTACGAAAACATTGCATCGAATTGTACTATGGCAGCGTCGTGACGGCTTGGCCAAGGTGAGCAGCTGCACCACGCCACTCGTACGAATGGCTATAAAAGGACACGGGCTTCAGGTGTTGCTACAGTAATGCTTTCAAGTCACCCATTTGTGACCCCTAAGCGATACCAGGTGCTGCCGTCAGTGAGCATTTAGTTTGTGTTTCTTACCCATCTCGCGCCTTCATGCCACTCTAGTACCCGCGTAAAAATCATGCAGTCGTCGTTACCGTCGTCGTCACCTTGCTGCTGTCGTGACACACACGCATTTGCGTTAATTGTTCACTGTACTCGCGTCACACACACAATTACTGGATTTACACAACCACATTGGCCAACCTGGTAATGCTTTGCGGAACCCCAAACAGTGCTGCATAGACAGCTGCCTCCAAACGTTTCGCATAACGTCGATTCCCACAGTGCGTGGGATCTGCACAATTTTGTTTGTACTTTCGAACTTTTCCTGCCATTGATTCCATGTTGGCATTACGTCACTCTGTGTAACAGCATTAAGCAGCAGTTTTAGCAGTGTATTCATGACTCATAGTAGCCATTGCAGACATTGACTAAGTTGACGCACAACAGATTCAACTCCTCGTGGTTTGATAGAACCCACAGACAAAGTGCATGACTCTCCAACAAAGCAAACAACACCCTGGCCTCACGGCATAGTAGCAATTATTGCCGACAGTTGGTGAAAATTGAGAGGCTTCGATGACAGTGCACATATGCACTATAGACACCACGGGGCATGACATGCTATCGCTATAAAACATGGAATGCTTCGTGACTTAAGCACGCAGTTTTCAAATCACGGGCGTATTTTGAATTTGAACGTTTATGCCAGCGTAGTGCGAAACACATCATGCACAAACTAGTTGGGGTACTCTAGCTACATTGACAGCAGCCCACAAAACGAAAATTCTGACAAAACTATATGTAGTCGGTGATAGCCTGAGAATGCAATGCGAATTAACTACACCACTGTTCAACTCGACGCAAATTTGTACGTTTGCGCCAGTCAACTATGTTCACCTAGCTAATTCCATGACGTCCTGGCAAATACAAACTTTTTTTTTTGCAGCATCAATGACTGTCAGGGAATTATGTCTTGAAGCGCGGAGGCATAGGGGACAGATGCAGTGAGGCTTCGTAGGTTAACTCGAGTATAATTAAGTCGCAAGATCGCTTTCACACAATCGCAACGAAGGAGGACATCTGATATATTGAACTTCCCTGCCCAGAAAAGCCAATCATCTTATATTCAAACTGTGTTTGGGTCGCATACTATATATATATAGACCTCTTCATCGGGCGAGGAGGAAAGGGCGCGCACGAACCTTTCCTCCTCTCTGGCTTGTGCGAGCCGTTGCGGCGCGGCTTGAATGTGTTGCCGGTCGCGCGATGCGGAACGATTCGGAGGTGTTTTAGCTATATAGTTCTGAGTGCAATTTACGGGATGTCAGTTCTTACGAGGTCATCGAACAACCACTGTGTAGCCTTTAGGTGCAGCATGCAGTAGCTACAGTATCTGGAAATTTCTCTTGTATGTGCAAAAATGCGACGCGCATCATCAGCCGCGGTGTGTGTATGTATTGTGAACTATGGTGGATGTATCGGTTTTCACTGGACGAAGAGTTGTTGTAAAACATTTGCATCAGCCACCGGCATCGTTCTCACGCATTTTAAGTCTAGTAGACTTCAAATCACTATGTCTAAGTTAGCCTCCTGCTCGATGCCGAAGGCTTTGCTCAACACAGCGAGCACTGCGGTTGGCAAACCAGCATGATACACACAATTGCTTCGTGCTTAGATCGGCATTGCCTTTTTGCCCTGTAAGGCACAATATACAAAGGGGATTGCATAAAGAGAATCCAACAGCTATTTGTAAGGACACAATTTCCGTAACGTGGGTGAATGCGTCGTAAATGACTGAACTATAGGAGACTTCAAAAAAAAAAAAAAAGAAGAGTTCATATGTCCTCCTTTTGCGGCAAAATGAAATAGAACACGGTATAACGACACAATAAGACTCCGCATGGTCGTGCCGCATGCTTGGACCACTTGGACCATACGCTATATAGAACAAACAGATCTATAACACAGCATTTAGCACTGCCTCGGGCGCTCGCGCAGTCTGCAGCTGGTCGTTCGACCACCCGAAAAGTGTGATTCACACTGTACGGTATGCGGTTATTATTAACCGAACTATTTTATTTGTAGGCGGAAACCTTGCCCAGCAAACAAGACAGTCGCCCAGTGTATCTACACATAACAACTTGAACGCTTCTCAAAGTAAATAACACGACTTATTCTCCAGCAGAACGGTACCCACGCTGTTAGGATCTTCAAATGTTTCGTAACTACTCGTTGCAGCTAAACCAGAGCTTAGAATTACAGTGCTGAGGATGCTGCAGTAAGCTAACATTCGTGAAACGAATTTTCAAAAATACCTAACTGATATCTGAGGCTGATTGTAAGCTCGAACAAACGCGCACACCTCGCGCTGGGTGCTCCGTCCGCTGTAACACCAGCAGTTACTCCAGCTGCTTAATTACTTCAGACTTAAATTCCTTCACTACGCCTCACAGGACCATTCCACACGTAGAAGACGCCATTTCATGCTAAATAGACCGCGCGAGTGCGAAAAAAAAAATGTCACAGTTTCGCCCTAAGGGCGAAGCAATGAATGCGATAGCAACACAGCAATGTCATACGAAGTAAGGTGAGCGTCTTTGGTAGCAATATGAATTGTAGTAAACATGAGCTGATTAAGTAAGCAGGTGTGCTGCGGCGTAAGTAGACCGACATGGAGAGAGACTCGATGACTACGACAAGGCGCGTGTGAAACGGTGGTGTTGATGAGAAGCGCTTCCCGTGGGCAGCGCGTGCGAAGGGACACACCTGTAGCGCTGCACTGCCGATCTGGGCAGCATCGCATGTGTAGCGTGCGTTGGAAAATGTGGCCCGACTATTACTAACTGAATGAACAAGCGTGAAGTGAGCGCGCACAAACATGAATAGATCACACTGAATGACTGCAGACAACGACTGTCAAAACGCTGGCAGCAAGCGCATACGCCGCAGCGGGCGAGGTACGTGCGGTTTATCGCTTCAACGGAAACTGAGCGGCGAATGCACAGCGCATACCGTGTGGAGATAAGAGACGGTGCGGGCGAGTGACGAGCGCGGTTGTTGGCAAAGTAGAAGTGCCCCCCCCCGCTCCCTCCGGCGCTGGCTTCCCGCTTCCTTGCTTGCCCGTGGGAGATTGAGTGCGTTCGCTCTCCGTGATAGCGCGCGTCCCCGCACGCTTCCGCTCGGGCATACGGCGCGCGGCGAAGATTTTATCTATAGGAACCTCACGGCGACGGCGACGCCGACGGCAGAAATCCGGTTGAAGTGTCCATATAATTGCTATCGCAATAAAAATCCACCAGAAACTGCCGACAAGCGTATACCACAGCATACAACACGGGCGTTCGCCTAAGCCAGCATGCCAACTTCCCATAGATGGCGCCACTGCCTACGCAATGGCGGTGCCCGTGAAAAAACTGCCGGGATTAGAGTGTGCTAGACAATGTTCGAGTGGGCCGAACGGCGCTCTCCCGCTGAGGCGCCGCATGTGGAAAAATTGTGCGAGGGCGCTGCGAGCGAACTGGATTGGGGCGGAGACGCGCTCCGCGGCATATTCAACGTATTTTCGCTGCGGGCGCCGAGGCCGATTGCGCATAGTACGCTTTTAAAATAGTGCTTTATTTCAACTGCAAAATTATGTTGACACCATTTTGCCAAACATATATATTTGAGGCATGGATTACACAACGCGATGTCTTCAATTTTGCTGTCGTTGTCAAGCGCGTCGTCTACTATCGAGCGCGCGTTCGCTAAGCGGACACTGGCGGACGCCCAGTTTTTCTCGCAGAACGTCTGTGCAGTACATTTTTTTATGTTTTAGTTCATTTGGTGCGCCCATGACTCTTGACGGCCGAGACCAAATGTAATTTTAGCCAAGTGAACTGCTGTTTTTACCACTGTCTTCTAAAAGTAACTGGTATCTCTGCAACATGAAGCTACGTAAGAACATTTTATTATTGATATCGTGTCATTTTACGCACGCTTATTGTTGGTGGATATTGATCAGGGACAATGATTGAAGAAAACAATATTAGAGTGAAATAAACCAGGTTTATTAACTGCGTGGCGCGAAGAATGGCGAATGTATTTCTAGGCAATTAAATCAAAGGGTACATAGACTTATATATTCACGATATATGTGTAAGGGAAAAAATAACAAATATTCTAAATGCACTAACTGAAAAAGTGAGAACTCCCGACCGGAATAAGCGCACGTGTTTGCAGCAACAAACACACTTGTTAGTGAATACTGCACATAAAACTCTCATTCGCAGAAATAATATTCAAAGCAGGCAAAACCATCTTATATATATATATATATATATATATATATATATATTTACGCAAATGTAATTGATATACTGTATACGACGCCGAATAGTCGTTTCCGTTCGAATGTAGCGCATAACAGCACCATTGAAGTCTCAAAGGTGAGTGACCGATGCAAGTGAGGACTGTTATTCCGAATGATTGTGCTGCCGGTGATTCGTGGCTGTTGCGCAGAGGCGCAGTTCCTGAGAGAATTAGCGCACGGGTGTTAATAAGTCCTGCTTAACAAGTTCCTAGCTGTCATTCAATATAAACGCCTCCGTTTGGGGGCAGCCTGTGAATCTGCTAACTTCATTCAGGCAAGGAAAACCTTTTTTTGACAGTCTCACCATGTTTGCAACCCATTAAAACTGGGTGCCCCATGTGGTAACACACTTATCTTCAACGAAGGCAACAGATCTGCACATATCTCTACGTGTATGTGAGGTGTGCCGTTCCTTTAATTGTTTCATTATGGTCGTTATGATAGGGCACTGGATAACTGAAACTAGCCGTTTATAATATACAAGCTGCTGAGTTGAGCGTTCATACATTTGGGAACGGCATTACATATACGTATGAAATATAGGATAAGCGTAACATGTTTTTCTCGGAAATCAGACTCGAGAATAATTTACAACTATTTTGTTTACATATCCCCTAGAAAAAAGCCGAAGAACGCAGCCACATGCTTTTCTCTCTCTTAATTAATTTAAATAAATTCTTGGGTTTACGTAGCAAAATCACGATATGATTATGAGGTTTAGTTTTCACCACAAGGGCTTCTTTAATGCGCACCTAAATAGAAGTACACGAGTGTTTTTCCAATTCGCTCCCGTCAAATTCCGCGACCTGGATTGAACCCGCGAGTTCCATGGAGTTTAGCAGCCCAACGCCGTATCCACTATATAGCCACTAATTAGGCTACCGCGCCAGCTTTCTTTCTTTCCTTCTTTTTTTTTCTTTTTTGAAGTATTGGCAGGAAAGAAAATTTCCACGCACGGCTTATACGGCCCAAGATGAGCATATAGAATGACTAACTAAAAATGTTTTCGGCGCTCGAGGTCCTACCACAATAAATGATGACCCCGTACCAATTACTCCGCATTATGTTACGCGAGGAAGACGGAAACTTGAATGGAATGTTGCGCGGCAGTTTAGTCTTTTTTTATCTATAACAATGCTTCCCGTACATCTGAGTACAAGGCGCCGGATGGGGCAGATATGCTGTATACTTGTTTGAAGCGGCAAGCAGGAAGGTTAAACTCGCCGACAAATCAATGTACTCGTTAGTGCCTCTCAGTCCGGTACCAAGAAGGATTTATTTACTACCCAAGATACACAAGACTAATAACCCCAGTCGCCCTATTGTGTCAGGCGTTGGAACTGTCACCGAGCAACTTTCAAGCTATGTCGATAGCGTAATTAATGGCATTCCTTCTACTTTTCCTTCTTATCTAAAGGACACGTCCCACTTCTTAGCCGATATCATTAACCTTGACATCCCCTATGGCTCGTTGCTGGTTACACTGGATGTTGCCTCTCTTTATACTAACATTCCCCACAACGACGGCAGCCGATCAGTCATTAACGCTTACGATGACTCATCATCAGCCTATACTTATGTCCACTGCAGGACGAAGGCCTCTCCCTGCGATCTCCAATTACCCCTGTCTTGCGCTAGCGTATTCCAACTTGCGCCTGCGAATTTCCTAACCTCATCATCCCACCTGACTTTCTGCCGTCCTCGACTGCGCTTCCCTTCTCTTGGTATCATTCTGTAACCCTAATGGTCCACCGGTTATCCATCCTACGCATTACATGGCCTGCCCAGCTCCATTTCTTCCGCTTAATGTCAACTAGAATATCGTCTACCCCCGTTTGTTCTCTGATCCACACCGCTCTCTTCCTGTCTCTTAACGTTACTCCCAAGATTTTTCGTTCCATTGCTCTTTGTGCGGTCCTTAACTTGTTCTCGAGCTTCTTTGTTAACCTCCAAGTTTCTGCCCCGTATGTTAGCACCGGTAGAATGCAATGATTGTACACTTTTCTTTTCAACGACAGTGGTAAGCTCCCAGTCAGGATTTGGCAATGCCTGCCGTATGCACTCCAACCCAATTTTATTCTTCTGTAAATTTCTTTCTCATGATCAGGGTCCCCTGTGAGTAATTGACCTAGATAAACATATTCCTTTACAGATTCTAGAGGCTGACGGGCGATCCTGAATTCTTGTTCCCTTGCCAGGCTATTGAACATTATCTTTGTCTTCTGCATATTCATCTTCAACCCAATTCTTGCACTTTCTCGATGAAGGTCCTCAATCATTTGTTGTAATTCCTCTCCATTGTTGCTCAATAGGACAATGTCATCTGCAAACCGAAGGTTGCTGAGATATTCGCCATCGATCCTCACTCCTAATCCTTCCCAGTCTAAGAGCTTGAATACTTCTTCTAAGCATGCAGTGAATAGCATTGGAGAGATTGTGTCTCCTTGCCTGACCCCTTTCTTGATAGGTATCTTTCTACTTTTCTTGTGGAGAACCAAGGTAGCTGTGGAATCCTCGTAGATATTTGCCAAGATATTCACGTATGCCTCCTCCACTCCTTGATTACGCAATGCCTCTATGACTGCTGATATCTCTACTGAATCGAATGCCTTTTCATAATCTATGAAAGCCATATAGAGAGGTTGATTGTACTCCGCAGATTTCTCGATTACCTGATTGATGGCATGGATATGGTCCATCGTAGAATACCCCTTCCTGAAGCCAGCCTGTTCTCTTGGTTGACTGAAGTCAAGTGTTGTCCTGATTCTATTGGAAATTATCTTGGTGAATATTTTATACAATACTGAAAGCAAGCTAATGGGTCTGTAATTCTTCAGTTCTTTAACGTCTCCCTTCTTATGGATAAGTATAATGTTGGCGTTCTTCCAGCTCTCTGGTACACTTGAAGTTGTGAGGCATTGCGTATAAAGGGCCGCAAGCTTTTCAAGCATGATATCTCCTCCATCTTTGATTAAATCTACTGTTATTCCATCTTCTCCAGGCGCTTTTCCCCTGGTCATATCTTTCAAGGCCCTTCTAACTTCATCGCTAGTTATAGAAGGAGCTTCTGTATCCGGTTCATCACTATTTCGAATGGAAGAAGCTTGGCTGTTTTGGCTACTGTACAGGTCAGTATAGAATTCTTCTGCTGCTTTTACTATGTCATCGAAATTGCTGATGATATTACCATGCTTATCTTTCAGTGCATACATCTTGCCTTGTCCTATGCCTAGTTTTCTTCTTACTGATTTCATGCTGCGTCCATATTTTACGGCTTCCTCAATTTTTCCCACGTTATAATTTCGAATATCCCTTACTTTCTTCTTGTTGATCAGTTTTGACAGTTCAGCGAATTCTATCTGATCTCTTGAGTTGGACACTTTCATGTTTTGTCGTTTCTTTATTAGGTCCTTTGTTTCTTGGGAGAGCTTCCCTACAGGTTGCTTTGGTGCCTTACCTCCCACTTCAATTGCTGCTTCTGAGATCAGCCTAGTTACGGTTTCATTCATTAGCTCTATGTTATCTTCATCTTCCTGTTCTAAAGCTGCATATTTGTTTGCGAGCACCAGCCTGAATTGGTCTGCTTTTACCCTTACTGCCTCTAGGTTGGCCTGTTTCCTCTTGACTAATTTCACTCTCTCTCTCTTCAAATTGAGAGAAATCCTAGACCTCACTAACCTATGGTCACTGCACTTAACCTTACCTAACACTTCTACATCCTGCACTATGCTTGGATCGGCAGAGAGTATGAAATCTATTTCATTCCTTGTTTCTCCATTAGGGCTTTTCCAGGTCCACTTCCTGTTGCTGCGCTTCCTGAAGAAGGTATTCATTATTCGGAGCCTATTCCTTTCCGCGAATTCTACTAACATCTCTCCTCTTGCATTCCTAGAATCGATGCCGTAGTTGCCAATGGCTTGCTCACCAACCTGCTTTTTCCCCACTTTTGCATTGAAGTCGCCCATGACTAAAGTATACTGAGTTTGCACCTTTCTCATTGCTAGTTCAACATCTTCATAAAACTGTTCTATTTCTTCATCATCGTGACTAGAGGTTGGGGCATAGGCTTGTACTACCTTCATTTTGTACCTCCTATTCAGCTTTATTACGACGACTGCTACCCTTTCATTAATGCTGTAGAATTCATCAATGTTGCCCGCTACGTTGTTATGCACTAGAAATCCTACCCCGGATTCTTTCTTATCTGGAAGACCTCTGTAGCAGAGGACGTGGCCGTTAGTCAGTACTGTGTAAGCCTCACCAGTTCTTCTAACCTCACTAAGGCCAATAATATCCCAGGAAATGCCTGATAATTCTTCAAATAGTCCTGCTAAGCTAGCCTCACTCGAGAGGGTGCGCGTGTTGAACGTTGCCAGGTTCAGTTTCCAGTGGCGGCCTGCCTTGACCCAGAGATTCTTAGCACCCTCTGCCGCGTAGCAGGTCTGACCGCCGCCTTGGTCAGGTGCTCCGCAGCCACTGGTAACTGAGGTCCATGGGTTAATTGTCGGAGTCATGAGGGAGGTAGTGGCCGAATACTGCACCAGGGAGGCCAATTCCTGTTCTGGTGAGGGAGTGACTTTGATGAAGCTTAGTGGGCCTGCCTAGTTTGGTTGCACCTGAACTAGTATAGCCCCACTAGCTCTCGGCAATATGTATTTTTTTCTTTGCCGGTGTCAGGCACCACTCCATGCCTGAAAATGTAGTGGAATGGAGCAGGATTCGAACTTACGACCTTCAGATTTGAAGTCGGGTGTTCTACCTCTACTCCACGCCACGATGACTCATCTCTTGACAAATCTGTTCATAGCTCGACTTTAGCCACCTTGCTAAAACTTATCTTGCATCTTAACAATTTTGAATTTGACGGCGTATACTTTGTACAAGTGAGTGGCACTTCAGTGGGGTCCAAAATAGGTCCCAATTACGATAATATATTTATGGGACAACTGGAAAATGAATTTCTTTCAACACGTGAACAAAAGCCGTACTACTATAAATTCTATATTGATGACATCT
This sequence comes from Dermacentor silvarum, assembly GCF_013339745.2. NCBI lineage: Eukaryota > Metazoa > Arthropoda > Arachnida > Ixodida > Ixodidae > Dermacentor > Dermacentor silvarum. The sequence goes on from NC_051154.1 coordinate 159,422,648, forward strand.
TTCTCATCTGGCACCATGGGGAGGCGAAACTTGTGGCTTTCATTGCGGACTTTAATAAGGTTCATCCATTCATTTCGTTTTCGCAATCATACTCACACATATCTATCTGTTTTGTGGACGTCCCAGTATTCCTGTGTGGCAACACACTAACCACTACACTTTATAAGAAACCTACTGACGTTCACCGGTACCTTCATTTTCAAAGTAGCCATGTTAAACACTGCAAAACCAGTATACCCTATAGTCAAGCATTTCGCTTCAAGAGGCTTTGTTCCGAACTTCTCTGATTTCATTAATAACTGCGATAGACTCCGCGATGCCCTCATAATGCAGAAGTATCCGCTCCTAGTTGTGAATCGCGCGATTAAGCGAGCCGATACAGTGGACCGCAGTGCGCTTCTTAGACGGGATAAGCGGGTTGAGCAACGAAGGCATACAAATTTAGTTTTGACACATTCTGCATCGATTCCAAACGTTAATGTCATCCTTCAAAAAAATCATAACATACTCATGCAGAGTAATCGCCTCAGAGACGTGTTTCCGGAGCCGCCACGCGCAGTTTACCGACGATCAAAAAATTCACGCGACATGCTAACGTCTTCTAAGATAACAAAACCCATTCACATAGGCTGTCATCACTTCAACAAGTCACGGTGCAAGGTTTGCGCTCACATGACGACTTCGCAGAGTGTTATGAGCATCGCGTCAAATTATAGCCTCAAGATCAAAGGTAACTTCTACTGCGACTCAACCAATGTTATCTATTTACTTGAATGCTCAACGTGCAAGCTACAGTACATTGGACAAACGGAAACACCCTTTAGATTACGTTTTAACAATCATAGATCGCATGCCGTGAGCCTTCCTAATATCCGCTATCCAAGCATGTCTCTATCCCGGGCCACTCTTTTGACAAGCTAACGGCCATGATACTTGAATCTGGTTTCAAATCGCACCCCGAAAGGCAGGTTTGCGAATCATAATTCTAATCCATAAATTTCGTGCCGTGGCCCTCTGGGATTAACGAAAACCCGGGCACATTAACCTTTTTGTCCACGAAATAGAGATTCATATTCCTATGTCCTCAGAAGAAACAGCTCATCTATCGTCGCATCGTTTATGCCACGTCGCCAGAATAGCTGTTCGCACACCCGACACACATGCGCAGGCTTCGCCCGAAACAATTTCTAGTTGCTGATGTGTCATTCTGTTATATTTAACCTAGGACGAGTGATATCGACGACGAATTATTGCTGTCGCATTTTTGTTAGAACTTGTGTACACACATTTCTTGCTAAGCTCTTTTGTAAACCCCTCCTTTGTTGCATTTGTTGCTCTACGAACCTGTCGTTGCAATCATCCTGTGGTGCATTGTTAGCATGTTTCAGCGATGATTAGTCATGGTTCGAGTCCCCTATACAGCAAAACGCGGTCTCCTGTCACGGCTGTTTGTCTTACCCCCGTTTCTTTTTTTTTTTTTTTTTGCGTAAGGTATGTGTCAACTTTTTGTAAACCATGTTCTTTATGTATAAGGGGTGTCCCAGCTAAATGTAGCCAATGTTTTAAAAACGACGGAGTGTGCTAGGAGGCTCAAACCAACTCAGTGGTGTTGAGGATCGCGTGTTCTACACTCTAACGACAGTTGCACCCTTTGGGGCGTATTTTTGCCACAGAACAATAATCATGACTTGCGTGGCTTTCCTTTCTTTAACGCTGTGCGCCCGGCACTTCTCGGTCACGAACGACAAGAGCGTTATCAGCGTGACACAGCGTTCTCGACAGGAAAGTAGCAAGTGCAGAGTTTTCAAGATAGGAAACGCAAGCAAGACAGATGACGATTATTGTTGTGTGGCAAAAATGCACCCCAAAGGGTGCAACTGTTTTTAGAGTGTAGTCTGCGATATTTTTTTTTTGTTCTTTTTAAATATTGGCTTCACCAAGAAAGTGCCAATACAAAAGTTGCAGATCAGATTTAAAAATGGCCGACTGAAGTGTTTGCAACTAAGTACCATTTATGGAGCTTCTTGTAATTTCATTTAAAGAAAGCCCGCGAAATACAAATATAACCAAGTGATCGCGCCACTATTTCAGCGCTCCCCCCAAACGATCGCTCAAGAAACGAAATCCACATACAGCGGTTCCGGGACTGGCTTGGCGTTCCCGGTGGCCGCAAGGTATGTACGTACACGCCAGCAACTCTCGATAGTAAGATTTGATCGCGAACGAATAGAAGAACGTGACGATTGCATTTTCCACAGTTCTGCGGCAACATTTACTCAAGCCCTAGCTTTTTTTTGTGTGTGTGTGCCTTACGCGTTCGGGCTTCATTCCACAAGTGGAGCGAATGATATGTTTATGCCACGTCACGTCGAAGTGCGACGCGCCTTCATCGCCGCTCGCTCTGTGCGCCCGATCGCGACAGGGCACGTGAGTGAGTCTCAAAAAAAGCATGCAAACGCTGTCCTTTACTGATCGATCGTCTCGACCTGATTTACATGTGTGGGCCCGTGTCTCAATTTTAGTTCTTGCCCAGTTTGCTCTAATTCTTAAGTGGAGGCTTATATCTCGGGGCCAACTTCAATTTCCATATTAAAATACATGTGTACAATGCTTTTATGAGACAACCGCTGCATTGATTTAGCTAGATGATATTCGTTGCATCCAGATAAAGTTGTAGCGACTCTGTAAAGCAAAATTTCGATTTATGGCCGATTGCGATTTATGGCTAAAATTTATAAGTATAAAAAAATTAATTACGATGTTTACAAATTCTTAACAGATCTGCAACAAAAACAGATATCGCAGTTCTGTAAACTACGTCTGTTTAGCACTACAGCGGGCAAATTTCACATATGAATTTGCAGTTTACGTTAAAACGTTACAATTTTACCAGGGTTTTGCAGAAGCCCCACCCACAAATTAGTGGTATAATTCGATCCGTTTGCGGTGTACACTAATGCATCAATTTTGTCTGCTTTAGAGATATTATCATATGCAGTCTACACAATTGTGATGCCACTTCTTATTAATGAGCTTCAGAGTTGTAAACTTGATACTCAATTGTGTGTTCTGAAATATTGCAAGTTTCTGAATTATTTCTAAATAAATTCATAGCCTAAATAAAAAATCAATTTCCTGGAATCACTACATTTTAACTCCATTTACTTGCATCACATCTCATCAAAATCGGGGCAGTGCAGTGGTTGCCGAAAAAAATTATTTATCCGTTTTTGTGTATTTATAGATAGGAGCGGCCAAGCTCTTATAAGAGTGTATATATCATATTCTGAAATTTTTTGCCAATAGACACACACTGACGTTTTCTCATACCTTCGCGGAAACGAAGAAATGTAGTATTCCTTGTTGAGCGCTTTACATCTAAAAGTATTTTTAAATTTACTTTCGAACATGGGGATGGCCGTCCCGACCTTAGCGTTTTAGCACGACAGTGGTGCGACCTTTCTACTCAATATTTCTTCACTAACGAAGGATTTTCCTTCATATCATCGACCCAGTTTTCGACGCCAGCATTATATTGTGTTGGATTAACAGTTATGTGCTACGTTGTAGCACACATATATGCTGACAGTAAGCTATAGAAACTTGGGTCCAAAACGTTGAACATTTGTCCAAATACATAGGTGCTCACCGTTACATGTGCTCCCCCGAAGTAGGTCTCTAAATACTCTTCAAATTGCGCTTGGAGTACTTGTCGCGTAACACCTTTGTTGTTGTTTTGTATGTGTTGTCGTTTATCATTCTTTCATGGCTTTGTGTTCATTATTGCGCCAAGTCATTGTGCCATAATGTCCCTGGTAAGCTTTACGTATACCAATAAGTGATGCTTAACAAATGTAAAAAAATGGTGCGCACTTTCTCTTTTTCTCTTGTTTTATTTTGCCTTGTTAAGCTTTTTCAATAGCATCGAATTCGTATGACAATGCAAGTGGTACTTATAAGCCCACTGTATTGTTGGTAATTATAATTAAGTTGCGTTAGTAACTGCACTATCACGTGGTGAATATCGCGAAAAACGGTTACGAACGTATAGTTAGTACTTACAACGCCCTTTTCACTAAGAGTGTGAATCTTTGAATTAGTGCTATTTTACTACAGCTTCAGCAAATAGTGAATAAGACTAACTATCACTTTACTACCTTCACTTACTAAGAAGGTAATGCTTTTTGTGACAAGTAACCTGTTGGTATTTAGTTAAGTGTACAAGACCACCTTTTTTTAAAGAGTTCAGTTCCTAGTTTTTCTCTAGAGGATGCATGCGTGAGACTGGCCCGTCCTTTACCGTACAACACTGTATATCTACTGTTTTTTTTTCTGTATCCAGTGAAAACATTGAAAGGGCTTTGTCGATGTTTCCTTCCGTAAATCGAAAAGAGCGTCCTGCAGTGACCTATAGTCGTAGAGTCAAACATTAGTAAATATGCATGTATATACGTATATCGCAATAAGTTGTAAGGGCGATAAGCCTTATTTTAGTGCTATTGCAAACGTTAAAATAAATGTTTAGACGGCTGTACATTTTTCTTCTTTTTTTGTATCAACTATATAGGGTGTTTTTCTTTTCCTGCCAAAACAAAAAGGTAGATAACGCGAATAGACCGGAAAACTGAATTTCTTTGCACCGTACTAGAAGGCTCCGACAAACTCCGATTTCTGCGAGAAACACCCTCCGTTTTTCCCCCACCATAAATTCTGAAAATACAGAACTTTACTCTCATAACACATTTTGCAGTTTCGGGACATTAAATCCCATCATTTATTTTACTGCAATTGACAGTAAGTGCTGCTCAAAACTGGGTTTGCCTTGTCCCTCCGTCCATTCCGTTAGATAACGGCCACCGTGGTCGCAATCGGTGAGATTTTTTTCCTTTGTCGCCATCAGGGTACCTCGTAATGCCCAGCTTCACCATCGCTACAGGGCGAAGAAAACTCTCCACAATCTCCACCACTGGCATTCGAATCCATGTCACTGTAGCAATGTTCATTTGAGTCGGGCGCGCTATCGCGCAGCGACAGCGCTGGGCAATTACTATACTCTGAGAGTAGTAGTGTCGGTGCATGTATTTCGCAGACCAGAAACATGCATTACTGTATAGCGGAGAAAAATTACATTATGAGCATCGCATGGAAATTGTTCTTTTGACAAGATGCTGGTGTGTAATTCTTCGTTTTCATGCTCGTGAAAACAGCGTCAACGGCACAAAAAAAGCGTATATGATAGTGATGATGATCCGCCTCAAGCATGGCATATATATTCAGGATGCGCCTAAAATAAGGCGGTTGATGGAAAGCAACGCCGAAAGCATCGATGGCGTCTCTGCAAAAAAAAAAAAAAAAAAAAAAACGACGTCGCAACGACAACGCCACACATTTTTTTTTACATGGTACCTCACAGGATTCACAGCTGCCAGGTACCCGATACAGCAGAGTAGCACTGTAAAAACATACATAAAACATCATTCGCCCAAATTGCGTAAGTGGCACTGCGTCATTTCGCTCGTGGCATTAGTTGTAGAAGAAGGTTTAGCCTCACAGATGATTAATCCTCAGCATGGAATCTTCAAAACTTATCGAGCGTGAAAAGGAAGATGCATTTACCATAGCAACTGCGCTCATCACCGATGGCTTAAACATTAATTTACACAGACATCAATCAAATTCAAATTTATTTACCAGACAATACGCTGGAAGGTCCACTGGGCTAAAAGCCGTGAAAACGGCTTGACATGGCCCAGGTGATCGATGAAAATCCCTGCATCGAAAACGATTAATTGATTAAAAGCTAAAATGATGAATGATTAATATCTAACCGAATACAAAAAAATTAATCGACCATCCCTAGCCCAGGAAAACAACCAAGAAATTGAATATTTGAGGAAGAAAGTAGTCGATATCAAAGGCGAATTAACTGGAAACCGATACCACTATAGGATTGCTCAAGTAGAGCTGCGCACTGACAGACTTTAATTTTATGCCAGAAAGAATAATCTTGAAATCCAAGGAGAGAAGGACAATGAAGGAGAATATACATATCAAGTTATAAAGGTGATTGCTAGAAAACGTAAACTTCCTGAGCCTGGTCAAGACGACATTGAAGCAGTTCATAGCTGAAAGGAAGGCCAAATTTACCTGCATGCCCCGATACTTGTGCGTTTTGGCAAACGTGATACCAGAGATAACTGGATTAAAAGGAAGAGTTATTTGAAGGCAGAAAAGATTTTATTGAATGAAACCTGACCGCCCGTCTGAAAAAGCTACTGTGGTTGGCAAAAGGTGATGAGTTAGGGATGGAAGTTAGGGATGGAAGTTCGTGGGTGGTGGTGGTCCGAGATGGTGCCCCTCGATGGCCCGAGTGCACGGTGGCAACGCGAAGGAAGAACCAGCGTCTGGTGGAGGACAACGTTTATTCCCCAGCGAACTGTCCGGCAGGGCTGCGCCCAGACAACTCTCTCCTCTCATGCCGAGCGCCCGTTCTTAAAGGCTCGGTCGCGCTCGGTCAAACAACCCAACAAAAACGCGTGCATTCTTTGACTGTCTTACTTTCACCCGCCCCTACGGGAGCAACACTCAGTTCGTCAAAACCCTCAAGCGTCTTCCAGTCACTCGCTACCGGTTAATTGCCATCTTCATGCCCGCTTAAGCAAACAGCAACCGGTTGGTGGCCCTCTGCAGTAACATGGGTTGAAAAAGCCGCATCCGGCGAAATTCCCTTCCACCGTAAATTAAGGAGCCGCCGTCACGGCTCAATTCCACGAAACAGACTTTCCATGCGTGCTTTGTCATTTCTCTGCCCACTGGCTCAGGGGACACTGTCACGGCTTTCAACGTAATTTCCATGACAGCCCCGTGTGCATTCCTGATGATGCTCGGCTGCACTGAAGCGGCATCCAGTACGGAGATAGCCAAGGAAAGCATGGCGAACCGCAACCACCCAATCTATACACTCTAAAACTGACTCCTGACCAAGACAGCTAAGAAAAGCATAGCGAACCGTAGCTAACGACCCAACCTGTACGTTCTCGCTGACTTGATGCTAAAGAAAAATAATACCGCTTTATATGGGCACAAAATGACCAAAATCTGTAAGGAAGCAAGAAAATGGTTCTCTTCTACGGATTGAAACGGAGGACGATCTGCTGAAACTATCATAAACACCACACTGAGTCTAGAAACTAATACGGATTGGATAAAAAAAAAGCAAGAGTGAGCATCGGAACGCCCTAGAGTTATAAGGTTTCAACTAATGCCTGTCAAATGTAAGCAGTCCGCAAAAACATTGGGACATGCTACAAGTTCAGTTCAAACCATCCTTACCATTCTTGGACGTTTTAATTCTGGCTGAGACCAACATATCCGATGTGCAATGCTCTCTGTTTTCATTGGAAGGATTTAATACATTTTCTTTATGTATATAGAGACGGGCATGAAGGTGGTGGGATATTAGCACTTGTAAAAAAAGGATAGGCTTCTAATCGTTAACATGTATGCTTTAATGAAGCGGAAGTTCTGTCATTTTCTATTGTGAAGTGAAGACTAAGGAGGAATTTATTATTGTGTCCGTTTATAGGTCACCTGGAAAAAATGTTTTGGATTTTTTAGAGGAACCCTCGAAATTCCTAAAACACCATGGTAACAATAATAACGTTGTCTTATGCGGTGATTTCACTATTGATATTCTTCTCCATCCAAACAAGGTACGTGTAACTGATTACCTGACTCTATTACTAAGTGATGGGTTTGAGAACCTAGTTCAAGACTTTACACATGTAGAAATACTTGGTGATAAGGCAACAAGGACGTGCATAGACCACATCTGCACTAGGATACCGAAACTAAATACGCTGGGATACGTAATTAAATTTCGCCGACCATTACACTGCTGCATTGGCTGTCCTAGGACAGACCAATAATTTATTTCAGTGCGAGACAGAGTACAGGATGATATTAAACAACTTTAATGTTGACAAACTTATTGAATTATTTAACTGGGATTCTTTAGTAAATCACAATCATTTAGTAGCTTACGAATTGCTTGTCGCTAAGTTTAACGACATATATCGTGAACCAAAGCAAGAGGTCAGACTATACCGCCGGAATCATTCAAATTCGCGCATTAATAAGGAGATTATGGAGTTATCCTATATTAAAGGTAAATTATTAAAAAGTTATTAGGCCAACCCAGCTGATGTATTACTGCGTGAAGAATTTAGACAAATTAGGAGTACAATACAGCTAAAATTAGACTATCTAAAAGACACTAACAAATAAATTCTGCTCTTGTCGTGGCGACATGAGGAAAACGTGGGAGCTTGTAAGTAATATAGTAGGAAAACCGCCCAAGAGAGACATAGATAATACACTTCGTGAAGCTTTCCCAATTCACTCGATCTGTATCGAAGCTTGCCAACAATTTTAGTAAACATTTCTCTGAGTCTGCACTCAGAAATTTGATCCAAAGTGTACCTGTCTGCTCTCACGTTAGATCCGCATGTATACAAGGCAATTCTACTTTTCCCCCAGTGGTATGTGAGATAGAACAATGGGATGCTATGAGGTTTCAAAAGATTACAATGTCGCCAGGTTTTGATGGTATCAGATTAAGAGAACTGGTACTTATCTTTCCTAAGCTCAAAAACATTTTGCTATATATCATAAATGAAACCTTAACACCAGGCCAAATACACGAAAAACATAGTGTACTAAGACTACTACAAAGAATGGATCAAAAAGAGATTCTGACAACTATAGACCTATCGCGATTCTATGCTCCAAGATAGTCTATTCAAACATGATCTCATTTTGTGACAAGTCTGGCTTAATACCTACAGCACAATTTAGTTTTCGGAAACGGTTAAGCACAACTCATCTTTTAGAAGAATTCAATGACTTCATCTGTCACGAAAGTTATAACAGCAATGTCATCATTGCCTTGTCTTTTATTTTAAAAAAGCGTTTGAGACAATTGATCACCAATTATTACTCCTCAAATTATTCGACATGGGTTTGGTCCTTATCTTTCATTTTTTTCAGAACTATTTGCACGAGAGATCTCACTGCGTACGTATAGATCAAACGTTTAGTCCACGGATGATGAACTCTGAAGCGTTGCAGGGACCAATATTGGGTCCTGTTTTATTCAGTATTTACGTGAACGATCTTTCAACCTGCTGATAAAATATAAACTGATATTATGCGCAGATGACATGACACTCGCACTATCTGATTCAGCCTTTAATGAGGCTGCTTGAAAAATCCAGTCATATATACACCATATGGTGTGCAGCAAACAAGATCTGCATAAATGCGCCAAGAACTACTCTCGTGTGTTTTCATAGCCCTCATAAGACCGCAGAGCCGTCCCACCCAATTTTTCTACACCAGACTACTTTTCACAACTGTCGCTGTTCTCCGATCGCTCTGTCACAGACTGTTAAAGGGAAACTGAACAGGTTTCCCAAAAAATCGAGTTATAAGCACCATTTGATACTTTTGAACACCCTGAACACAAAAATCGACAAGAAATTTGACATGGCGCAGCCAAAAACGCGTTATTAGCAAAAAAACTCCGTGCTGCGACTGGGCGGCGCGCGGCGCATCCGGCTCGCATCGATGATTGGTGGAGCGCACCGTGACGTCAATCCATGGGTCCACGAGAGCCCGCCGCAACGTGACAGCTTCTCACCAGGTGCTACGACTACCTTCCGGACGATTTCGCACGGTTCAGTTGCTGTTATGGATAACTTTGATCACTTAGGGGTGATTGGCGTGACACCATACGCGTTTGAACCAGTCGCCCGACAACGAGAAACACCTACGCCAAGCGCGAGCGCGATCGCCAGCGCGGAAGTTGGAATGGCCGGAGCCCGCCGGATCCGAGGACCGAATTGCGACATTTGCCATTGCGGCATTTGTGCCAGACAACTATACGCCGCACGGAAGGGACTTTTTTTTTTTTTTTTTTTTTTTTTGCAGTATAGCTGTGCTGTTTTGTGACCCACGGTGCTAGAAGCAGCGTTCGACATTGCCTTAGCAGTCAGACTGCGATTGTATTATTTCATACCGGGCGTCCTTATAACAGAATACGGAAAGAAATACTCGTTTTGTACACAGTAGAGAGACTCGTTTTGTACACAGTGCATTCTACTGTTGCTGGTTTGCAAGTAATAAAGTGCGACTGCCGAATTGCCCTGAAGGTACACATCGCATGGAAATTATTGTATTTGCAATATAATTTAATTCAGTGTATATATTACTTCCACAGATGCATTCTGCTGTGCTGTGACCGCAACAAACAATGCGTGAAATCATTGCTGTATTCTATCTTGCAGTGAATGCGGAGACGCAGTGTCAGCACAGTGCATTTTGCAATTACCAAGTTACTAAGATAACAATACAAGGTGCAGACGTGCCAGACAAATATACGCCGCACGGAAGTGAATGTTTCTTATTTTTTCAGTATAGCTGTGCTGTTTTGTGACTCACGGTACTAGAAGCAGCGTTCGACGCCGCGACGGCGTGCTTGGGCTGCTTGCAATGTCGTGCGGGAATTTGACGAAAAACAAAAACGCGTGCCACTGCACGTTGTTATGCATATCTCTGCGGTTTACTGTAGTTCTATTTTGTGCTTTTTGGCCCTCGATTCCCGGTTGTGTTGAAACGATCAGAGGTAAAAGCCCACTCCTGACGTTTCACGCTTTTTAACAATCCGCCGCTTTCCTTAAAGCAAGTGATGTAAGCACTCAGGCGTATGGGCACTTAGGTATCCGATTGAAACTTTATTTTAGGTGTCTTTTCTACGTGACGCATATTTCTGTTGCGACAGGTGTTCCTGCATGCACTGCAGTGCAATGGAAATAGAAGAAGAATGTTTGTGCTTCCAGGAAGTAAACGAAATTCCTGCAAGAGAAAAAAAATCACAGCATATCCACGGGGTGAATGATGATGAGTGGGCGAAGCTCCGGAGGGAATCACAAACGCGTTAGAAACGTGCAGTACTCTCTAGTAAGGGGGAGCGGCCACAGCGTCTTACGCAGCCATTTACACATGCCGGAACGTGCACCGCGTTTGCCGACGCCATCACATGACTGCTGAGAGAGTATACCCCCCGTATTCATAAACGCTCCTCGACTTGAACTTGACTTGCCACCGCCTCGGGCAGCGCGTTCGAAACGCGTTGAAGGTAAGGCGGAGAGGCCACAGCGTCTTACACCAGCTTCTTACACGGGCCGTAACGCGCTAGCACAAACGCGTTAGAAACGCGCTAGAAACGCGGCCTTTCGTTAATGTTGGGTATTTATTGCCATCGTGGTGCGTGTGTCTATGTGCGCTTCGTGGCGTAGTGGGCTAACGCCGCGCGCTCGGAAGCGAGGGGTCCCTGGTTCGATTCCGCGCTACGGACACAACTTCGGAGTTTTTTTCCTCATTTTTCTCAGACTGGTTACACACTACTACTACTACGACGGGGACGGAACGGGTGCCGCTATAAGGAGCTTCGCTCCTAAAAAAAAAAGTGTATCACAGAAGGCTGCTCTCGGTGGCGGCGATTCATTTCGTTTATGAGCGAAGATCGATGGCACCACGCCTGGCCTTAGTCGAGCAGATTTCACCGGAATACCGATTGCACGCATCAGCGATAAACTCTGATGGTAATCACTGTCCCAAAAATGTTTTTAACAGAGAAGAGTGGTTCTTGAAAGTTTGAAATTAATTCGTTTCACCACTGCGATTCAATGAGCAGCTTGTTTTTTTCTGCCATGGGAAATTGTGAAAGACGACGTCGTCTCGGCCGCCGTTGGTCGTACAGCCGTAAGCAGCGCAAAAGGACGGCATGGTGACACTGTATGCTTCTTAGACGGAGTTCTCCTTGCGGTAACAGTCCTTTGAAGCGTTAGCCGGAAACGCAGGGTGGAGATCTTGATCATTTGCGATAAAGGCCACCGATACAACCCGACTGACGCGCAAAACCTGCACACGCTTTCCGCGCGGGTGCCTGGGATCCCTATATTGACGTCATTTCCGCTAGCTTTCCCCTTCCGCCGCCGCCGCAGGCTGACTCCGCGAGCCGCGGTGGGCGGAGCATAGCTGCGATTTTAATTCTCAATTACGCCGCCGCTACTTGTATGATGGAAAAACAAAACTTCGTACCGGGGATATCAAGTGTCTGCGCTTCAGAAAAACGTCACTTTTTAGAAATCTAAAACCTGTTCAGTATTTAGGGATGATTGTTGACGATACGCTGTCTTGGAATGGCTCATTTAGAACGTGTAGCAAATCGTTTAAGGGTGGTCAGTGTATTTTTGTATTCATTGCAACTCACTTCAAGCTTGTCCATACGTAAACTGGTGCATAAAAGCTTAGGTGAGTCAGTTGTTAAATATGGCGTGTCTGTTTACGGTTTAGCATCTCCGTATACACTCAAAATAATTGACTGCATCTAAAGAAGAATCGCCGCTGCTAGCGCCTATGGGATCCCTTATCACGCTGATGCTTTGTTATGCATGAGACATTTTCAAATGCTTCCTGTAGCTAAACAGTTCACATTAGATGTATTATACAAGCATTATTTTCCCGATGTCTTTAAAATTCCAAACATAAAACAATGAACTATACGTCAAGTTGAAAAATGTGTTATTCCCAAAATATATACTAATTACGGAAAGAGAATTTGTGCGTTTTATGTGCCGTTTAACTTTACTAGGTTAACTGTAGACTCGACACTAACTGCCATAAAAGCAATGAAGGCATACTATTCTGATGCACAAATTCTTCAATAGAAAACTTCATCCTAAACTAATTGAGGAAAACCAACTTCCCCATTCTAGGCCCACGCGATTTGCTTCCAATAAGAACTATTTGCTTCCTATGCGCAAGACTAACTACGGCAAGTTTTCCGCTAAGTTTTCTGCTTCTTACTTTTCCAATTCGTTACGGCCTAAACATAAAGAACCCTGCACTATTAACATGTTTAAACATCACCTTCTCGCTTCTTTTCAACTTTGACCACCGATGCTGCACTAAATAAATAATTAGATTAGATGTTATAGGAGGTAAGTTTTTGACTATGGGACGTCTTCCTGTATATATGCATGTACTGCCTCCCACTTCTTTAACTATATCGCGTGAGCGTCCATCACGCGTCGTTTTAGCGCCTTTAAGCGGCGATAATCAGCGAGACCGGCAGATGTACTCTCAAGCGCACTAATCACTCTCCTGTGCAAGCGTCGTCTAATGCGATGCTCCCTTCAGGACGACGCACGACCATATTATAGTGTTCTCGCGCGATATAGTTAAAAATTCGGGACGCTGTACATGTAACTTATCATGTGCATAATAATAAAAAAACGATACCGATTCTTATTCTCGGTGGGCGTCCGCTCGGTGCTGCGCGCACCGCATTTTAAACATCGAATCTTACGAGAACACTAAGTTATCAATGAGGCTTTAATTGATATCTAAAAAAAAGCTATTTGGGATAATTTTTGCAAAGTTTGAGCACTATGGTACAAACGCTCAGTTCCTGGGCAGTTTGATTGAGGTCCCACTGAAATATTTGAATTGGGGTGTTATGGACATTGACCAATTCCACCATATTGTCGAATTCGCCGTCTTGACAGCTCTGATTGGCTTGGCTCACAATGCCGTCATTGCCGAATTGCAGAATTGGACAATGTCCAGAACACCACCCATTCTCAGGAACAAACACACATACATGTATATGTGTGTATAGGATATATACAGGTTGTTTCACTTAACTTTAGCCAAACTTTAAAAATGTGCAAATGCCACGTAGCTGGACAGAACCATGGTAATGTTGTTTGCCGTCGCTTGGAGATACTCAGATTATTTTTTGCATTCTGCCTAATTAGATAATTAGTCCTAATTAATTATTCAACTTCTCAGTTATTATAGTTAGATGAAAAGTGTAAATGAGAAGATCGTAGAGCAACATGAGAAACTCCCGATACAGCTTTCTGTTGCTCAATACGTGCTACGTAAAAGTGTTTTTCCGAGCGTGAAAGATGCCCGCGAATGCACGCAAAACTGCCGTGCTACTGGCCGCTCGAGGCAGTTTGCGTGTATTCGCGGGCATCTTTCACACTCGGAAAAACACTTTTATGTAGCACGTAGTTTCGCCCGAAAGGCGACGCATCAATTGCGATAGCAAATTACTAGAGAGCTATACGGAGTAAGGATAGTAGTTTTATCGGCTGTATAAAGTTGGACACATTCGCTTACTAACTGAATTAACAATGCATGGTGTCAGCGCGCACAAGCAAACATGAGTAGATCACACTCGATGACCGCAGACAACCACTGTCAAAATGCTGGCGTGAGCAAGCGTGGTGGCAGCAGCGAGCGAAGGTTCGTGCGGTCTATCTCTTCAACAGGAACTGAGCGGCGAAAGCACAGCGCATACAAAGGTAGGAACCGTATGTAGATCGCTTTCAAGATACGGTGCGCGCGAACGCTCGCAGCCGCGCAAAGTAAAAGTACGCAGTTGCGGGCAGAGTAGAAGCCGCACCCCATACCTCCGGCGCTGCCTTCCCACTTTCGTCCTTTCGCGCGCGAGATTGAATCGCCAGATCCCCTTGCGCCGGGTCGCTAAATGCGCAGTTGCTTCCGGAGCACAACGGCGCCCCCACTCCCTCGCTTCAATCCTCCCACGGAGTTCCGCGTGACGGAGACATCGCGTTTGCTCTCCGCCGCGCGTTCGCTCTCCATGAAAGCGCGCGTCCCTCGCGCCATTTCACTCGCGCATACAGCACACGGCGCGCGGCGACGATTTTATCGCCCCTGCACTTTAAATGGAACCTCACGGCGACGGCAGAAATCCGCTCGGAGTGTCCATATAGCTGCTATCGCAATAATATATGTGGCGCTCTCGAGGAAATAAAGAAGAAACCTCATATTCAACGGTTTTCTTTGATTTTCTGATATTCAGTGGGCCATTGGGCATGATGTACTCACTGGACATGTGCCCATACTTAGCCAGTCATCCAGAATGGCTATGTGCCACTGTGATACAAAGGGTGTATAATCCTTAAATGTATTCATAAATGTGTAGCACTTTGTATCACCATTCTTCCCTCGCCAAACATCGTCCTTGTGACATGGCTGCATCGGTTTCACGGTGCCCATCTGCATGAAGTTCTATTTTAATTTTGACATAGCTTGTGAATGGCACATTTAACGCATAAACGCAAACATTGCTTGAGGTTAAAGCTGTGACCTGTGCACGCAGTTCATAAATATAAACATCGGATGACGTAACACGTTGCATAGGATGAAAATAAACACAGTTCTGCGCGTCGCATTTAGTTGCGTGCAATTTCATTAATAACTTCGCTGAACGTTGCTTCCCATAGTAGATTTCAACATGTGCATTGTATTTGCATTTTTTTCGAAAGCCGGACAGAAGAAAATACAGGCTCAGCGAAAAGAGTTTGTGTACCAAGTAAATTGACGCTGCCACAAGTGACGTTACTTGACGACAATAGAATAACCGCATAAAACTAAAACTTCAGTGGTGGCCAGGCTATCCTTGATGAAGATAGTTCCGCATATCGCGAAGTCGACCAGGCTTTTGAGGCACCTGATCCTAGTTCGTCCGCCTTTTTGTCCGCTAACGGACTAACAGTGACCGAAACTAATGGAAGCGCAGCAAAACTGAGGTTTTCATCGTTAAGATAAATTTTCCTTCAAATTCCTTCTCTCTCCATACTTTCTATAAAAGGACAAATTAGAGGAAACGACAGCACACGACAGGGGGGGGGGGGGGGGGGGGGGGGTCCGGAACACTTTTCTTTTTGTTTTATGAGCGTGAGAATGTAACGAGAGTGCCTAGCGAACAATGAGAAATCGTAGCTCGCAAAGGCAAAGACAAAACCGCAGCGCACCGGAAGAGCGCTACGGATACATTGTCCTTCGCTATGCACCGACTAGCTCGAGAAAAAGAGTGCTAACCAAGCATAATTCTCACGCGTCACTTGGTACGCGGCTATCCTCTTGTGCTAGCGAGTCTTAAGATATCAGCGCACTTTATTAAACCGCAAGAACCTCGTTGTGCGCTTCATTGAATGATATCAAGTTAATTTGTACTTAAAACGCAAAGAGTCCGGGAAGTCACGAAAAAAGCTGCTGCTTGACGTGGTGGATGCACTTCGGCAAATACCGACACTGAAAATACCGACCGAAATACCGACCGATTGTTCCTGCTGCAAAAAAAGGTAAGTCGTACTATTTTCAATGTTCCAGCAGATTCTCATACTGCACCTCTCTTCAAACAACTTAAATTACTCACGCTGCACTCTCTGTTAGACTTGAGACGGTCCTTAGCCTATCGAAAAGACGTGAAACAAAATCAGTCATACATTACGTCTTTAACGCAGTTAATTAGAAATAGAACAGAATACAGCACACGGCCACCTGAACGCTGGCATGTACCACGTCCTCGCACTAATATTTCTTTTCAAATGTTACATCATCGCTTACCACGCTTGTTAAACACACTCATGCGCAATAACATTGATGTCATTTCTTGTCCTGTTTCGCGTTTGTATGAGTTTTTCAGTGATATTTGATCATGATCAATTTTTTTTCACCGTTTTTGTTTGCTCATGTATAAAACTGCTTTTTTCTGTTTGTAGTGTTTTTTTATATTGATTTTTTCATGGCATAAGTTTAAGCCAACGTTGCATTGTATTCAAATGTAATTTTGTTGTCAGTCCTGAATTAGCGCCTGTGCCTGCCGCTGCTGCCCTCAGACTGGGTTTTAAGGCCCGTCAAGTTGCTGTGCACAACTTTTTCCTTAAATCCCCCATAAATTGTACATTTATGGAAATAAAGGCAAATTCAAATTCAAAGAGAGAAAATAAAGTGTCAGACGGCGTCGTGTAAGTAACTACGATAACAAGAGTATCCGTTTAAACTACATCAAATCTGAAAAAATCATAAAACGAATATGTCATACAAAGAATTAATTGTATTCTACCTATGAGCAGATAATATATCTGACATTCAGAATTCCCGAAAAAAATAGGACCCCAATGACCCCGAAGGACTAAGGCAAATAAAGGAGGTGAGTCAAAGCCACGGTTTTCTCTCGACGCTTTCTTTAGTTATCGCCTGACGAAAGAAGAGTTTTGCAAAAGAATTCCGACGGCTCCCCGTTGCATAGCATGGCTTCTCAGGTTTCGTTTGCATGAACCCGACGCGAGCGGGTCAGAGGTCGAGCTCACCCGACCGCGTTTACATACATCTTGCCAAGCAGGTTGGGCGAGTCAAGTCACCCCTCGAGGGCGGGTTGACTGAACTCGCCTCGACGCTCCCTCAACCCGACCTGCTATCAGGAACCACGTGTGCGTGCGCGTCGACGTCAGCACGCGCCTGATTATGGAAAAAAGTGACGATTATTTGTGGCCGTTGGAAACAAAGGAGGGGGAGAATTCTGCTGGTCGCACCCTCGCCGACTGACAACAACCAGAAGGGGGGTGCAACACAAAAGGAAGAGACTCCGCGAAAGTAAATTGCCGGGAGAAGAAAAGAGCTACTCTTTGGCACACTTGCAGTATTCACACTATTAGCGCACTTCACTTGGGACATTTCACCTCCCGTGCAGGTTCGTTCTACCAGAATGGTGGCTTGCTGGGCTAGTTGGTTCATTGCAACTCGTGCAACAGCGCGAAAAATTGTACCAATCTACCGATGTGTCTACATGCCATTGTGGATTCTAAAAAATTGCAAGGTCCCCACTTTAGTTCACCGGCCAGTTCGGAGGCATTTTTGAAGTGAACACGCAACTTCCCTTCGCCTCCACCTGCCTCCAATACGTGCACACCGATATCTGGCAGGTACAATCGATCTGGACGCCGCTCGTGCGTCTCTTCCCGCAAAGCGCAGCAGAAATTGTAGTTATGTTGGAACAATACATAGGCGCGCGCTGGCTGCGTTTCTCTGGGGGCGCGGCACGCCCACAGCAAACACACGTATGTATGTACAAAGTGACGACCAGTGGGTGAACAAAGGAAGCTTAGCCAGGCTAATGAAGCCAACGTATTCCTCGCACGCACAGAGAGAGAGAGAGAGAGAGAGAGAGAGAGAGCGAAGTAAGCATATTGACATCGACAATGCTCTTTCCCATAAGCTGAGGCAGCCAGGAATGCATTTTGTGGACGATTAGCAAATGTCACATGACGGAGGCGCCTCTTTCCCATGACAGGATCGACCTTTGTGGAATTCGTGACTGCTGCGTTTTCAAGCAGATAGTCATCGGGCAAGGAGGAAAGGGCGCGCAGCGAGCCTTTCCTCCTCTCTGGCTACTGCGAGCCGGCGCGGCGCTGCTTGAATGTGTTAAGGTACGTCCACACTAGCGACAAAAACGCGCTCGACACGCCGCACGCGGCAAGCGCCCGCGCGGCAGACTCGCGCGGGCAAGTCCACACTCGCGTTTTGCGGCACGCGGCAACGGCGCGTGGAGTGCCGCGTTGTCTCGTTCCATTCGATACTTCTCGCGACAACGCGCTCTCCGTTCTGCCGGTTTCGTGTTCCATTGGAAGTGTCTGTGTTTCTTTGCGCCACTGCGGCCACGCTCAGCCATGTCGGATACGGACGCGGAGCTAATGGTGACTGTGAACACTATAATACTTATTTGTTCTTTACTTGTGCAACGTCGACGTGCCAGAAAGCGGACGAGAAAGTTTTGGGTGCGCCCTATATGGCGGTACAGGGACACTGAGAGCCAGGGTGCACACTCTGCTTTCCCGCATGTGCCAGCGGTTGGCACACAGCTCCTTGTCCTTAAAATCGACGTTCGATTTGTCATAGAGGCACGCATATCCGCGAACGGTTTCCAAAAACGCCTCCATTGCGAGACGAATTCTTCGTCGACGTCTCGGTGGCGGTGTGGGAAGGCTTAACAAAAACAGCCCCCTTGACTGGACATGGCCTCTGAGATTTTACGGCGTGCGCGTCACTGTTCGATCTCAGAGCCCATGCATTATGATTCTTTGCTTGTGCGACAGGTGGCGCCACAACTGCGCAGCTCGCTTCTGATTGGTGCTTGTTTTGCGGCTGCCGCAAAAAATGGGTCTCGCACCCATTCGAGCGTTTGCCGCGCGTTGCTGCCGCTTTTCGTGAATCTTGCCGCGCGCGACAGCATCGCTCGCCGCGCGCGGCGTGTCGCGCGCGTTTTTGTCGCTAGTGTGGACGTACCTTTACCGTCGCGTGCTGCGGAACGATTTGGAGATGTTTCAGCTCGTTATCCGTGAAATTTACGTGCACGGTGTACCCTTTCGGTGCAGTGGTAACTACAGTGCGGAGAAAGTTCTCTTGGAGGCGCAAACATGCGACATGCATCACCAGCCGCGGCTTTTTATCAATTGGGAACTATTTTAACGCGATAACGTTCCCCGTGTCGCAGAAAATCCGGTGTCGGCGGACGAGCGAAAATCTCTATATATATTTTACCATATGACATGCGGTATATGCGGGTTATATATTGCCACACAATTATTTCAGTAAAGTTGCTCATACCTTGTCTTACAGTCTTGACAAAGTTATTCCTTGGAATTTTGAGAATGACAGCCCGGAAACAAATGTCATAAAACAAAACACCGACAGCGCATGCCTTTATGTCAAATCTTCTCAGAATTCATCATGAAAAGTGCGAAACAATAACAGAAACTTGAAAATGATGTCTCTTTTTTTTTTTTTTTTTTTTGGCGCGGCTGTGCGTACGTACGGGATCGGTACACGCAAGTGGCCGCGTTTCTACCAGAAAGCTCGCTTTCGTGCATAGCGTTTCCCGGTAGACATTACAGTTACATAAGCTGCAGTTGCCGGGAAGCAGTCAGGGATCTTTGAATGCTATCGCGTTCCACTTTTAAAGGCGAAGCTTAAGCGTCCTCCAATTTTTTGGCTGTAGTGGTTTGTACTAGACGGAGAGAACCGGCGTCTGTGAATTGACAGCGTGAAATGGAACATATTCTCACTATCTGATGACTTGGAGTGGGAATTAGAACATAAGAGTGCATGCTTGTGTACGGTCAAACTGAATGCAACCCCGAAATATCTAACCGCCAGTCGTTATGAAATATTTGTGTCAGCCACCGGCATTGTTTTCACGCATTTCAAGTCTAGTAGACTTTAAATCACTATGCTTTGTCCACGCTCTCCTCCTGTATGACGCCGATGGCATTGCTCAACACAGCGATCACTGCTGTGGATAAACAAGCATGATACATGTACAGGGTGTCCCAACTATCATGCACCAAGATTTAAAAGTATGCAAATAGCACGTAGCTGCACAGAACCAAGGTAATGCTGTTTGTCGTCGCTTGGAGATACTCAGGTTGTTCTTTTTTTTGCATTCAGCCTAATTACATATTTAGTCTTAAATAATTAATCAACCTCTCAAATAATATCATTACATGAAAAGTGTCAATTATAAAATTGTAGACCAAAGATAGTATTTTTTAAGAAACGCGTTTTCTTCTTTTATTTATTTTTTTTTTTGGGGGGGGTTCATTTCCAAAATCTTGTTTGAGTCCTCTATTTCACAGATGCTTCCTGAGCCGCTTTTGCAGTAGGGCGCCGCAGTAGAAGCGCTGCTGCACAACGGGCCCAGTCTGACGGCTCACAGTGTAAAACCTGCAAGGCAGCTTTCCTGCACTGCGAACGTTCACGCACGATGGCGGCGCTGCGCATCCTAGCTTCACTCGTGTCCGGCTTCTGCAAACGTTTGTGCTGCGCGCCAGAAGCAGGTGGCGACAGTGCCATTCCAGAGGAAATAACGGAATTCAAAGGGCGCGAAACAGTTACTGGAGGGACTAGTATGGCAAGCGTCTCCAGAAGTCGAGCACGCGCCAACAGACACTACATTACACCTAACATTTGCACAGAGGACGCGTTGCGCCGCCATAGTGCATGAATTTTCACAGAGCAAGAAAGCTACCCTGCAGGTTTTGCTACTCTTCTACTAAGCACGCCTCCAATTACTTTTCGCACTTTACAATGTCGCATGCGTGGCCTTATTATTATTATTTTTTTTTGTGCGTACGACATGCTCTCAACAGAGCGCTCTCATGCAGGCGAAGCGGCAGGCATTGCTTGTAGCATTTAATATTCCATGCTATAAGTATTTAATATGAACCGGTGCATTCTCACTCAAGATTTTTCTCGAGCTAGGACTTTTCACTTTCCAGGCTGCAAAACCTATCTGGGAGGAACTGCAACACACAAAGGACTCAGCTTGCGCCATGCAAGTTGCGAATAGCGTGTATGAGAGGGAAGGGGGCTTTGTAGAGCAGCAAATTACAGCGAAATTCTATTCGGGCTAACCGTGCCACACTTTATTTCAAAAATTGAAATTGTGCATAAACATGCCCCCAAAAATCTGCCTGTTTAGGAGAGCTGCGCGAGAAGAGTTGCTTGTTCTAATCGCGACTACGGGGCTGTGCGCGCTGGGAGTCAAATGGACAATAGTTACACTCATTTTCACTGAACTTGTTAGTCTTGGGAAGACTGAACTAACCTACTTTGAACGAATAAACGCTTGTCCGAAATAAAAGTGGCGAACTTTTGTCCGGGCTCCCCTAAGAGGGAATATGTAAAAAAAAAAAAAAGAGTTGGTTCTGTCCAGCGAGCTTTTATACCATGGATTCAACTATTCGTAACAAATGTTGATGGTAAGCCAGTAATGGAGGGAAAGGAAGGATACATTATACATGTGGCCGCTGCCGAGAGAACCCACCGGATTAGTATCTGCTAGGGGGGAAACATTCTGACGGGTGTCTTGGTAATCCCGCAGACGTGCGTTTCACAGATGAAGATGTATGAAACGTGATGAAGCAGCTTCGTTAGCTGTTTCAGCAGTACTGCGCATTACAGAGTATACATAACCAAAACGCGGTGCAAATTAACGTTACCACATTGCAGCATCACAGTCTTTAACGAAGTGTCGGCTTCTGAATGGTTCCGTGGTTACCTTACGTTATTTTGTTGTCAAAACTTGGTGTATCACCGCTGAGCAGATGACGGGTACAGTCGCGAGCAAAAGTTTGTGGACCAAACGTGCCATGGTTTTATTTTTTTATTTTTTTTCTTCGCAGCCTGGGCATTCCGGCTGAAATCAAGAGCGCACGCCTTCGTGCACGGGCTGGACCAAAACAACGTATTAAGCCAGTTCGAGGCCCCGGAGCTGCGCTTGAGTATATTTAAATCTTTTGCTGATGCCGTGGTCTCCAAACTTTGTCTCGCGACTGTACATACGACGTTCTGCTGCTGACCACGAGGTAGCGGAATCGAAATGCATAAGCGGTCGTGTACCGAGCTTTGGTTGCACGGTAAAGAAGCCCCGGTGTTCAATACTAAACCGGAACTCTTCAATACGGCGTCTCTCAAACCCCTTGTGTTGTTTTTGGATGCTAGGCACCATAAATACAACATTTATTTAGCGTCGTAGGAAGCGACAAAGCTATACTGCCCTACCGTCTTCAACGTACAGCACTAACGACTCAAGAAAAAAAAAAAGAACGAAACTTTTTCAAGTCGTATAAAATAATGTCGTACGTTCGGAGCTAGCCGCCTGTTTAATGATAAATGCGATAGAATGTTATGGGATTAGCACTAGCTAATTCTGGTCATCGCATGCGCCCGCAGGGCAGCGCCTGAAAGTCTCGTAAGAACATACACCCCACCCCTTCTGCAACAAGGTGAGAAAAAAAAATTTTGAACCATCTGCGAGTCGCAACAAGTAAGTCGTCTGCATCCTTCGTCTTGTTTCTCAGTAGAGCGCTGCAATTTTTTAATGTGAAGCAATACAGAGAGACTTTTGACAAGAGCGATATGTCTTGACTATGTATAACCGTTTTATTTCGAAGTGGTAAACGTTATTTGGTGTTAATTCAGCAGCCCCCTTTTTCAGTGGCCATGGCGGTTTGCTGCTGAGCACAATGACACGGGTTCGCATCCCGACAGTGGCGGCTGTATTTCGATGGGGGCGGAATGCCAAAACGCTCGTGCAAGTTTACGCGCACGTTAGAGAACCCCAGCTGGTCAAGACTGATTTGGAGCCCTTCGCTACTCATAGCCCACTGTGCAGTTTCGGAGCGTTAAAATCCACAATTCATTCGTGTGTTCCGTTAACGTTCGGTTTCGGTTCAAGCTTCATAAACTTGGTGAGATTTGTGGTCTCTATTTCTCGGATTAACGATCCACACCCCCATTTTGAACAATGAGAACCAAGGCGGTTGCCATGATTTCTCGTCAAAGAGCCCACCCGTATGCTTTGTGCTGTCTTTCCACGACTTCGCGTGAAAATAAAGATTATCTTCGAGTGTATGTACGCGCGGCCCCGAGTGGTGCCCTTACGTTTTGGGAGACCGAAAGCATGCTTAAGCGTTCAAGGCTGGGAGAAAAATTCACGTGCCTTTGGGCAGTTCTGCCTTCGCGCCGAGCCATGTGGTAGGGATAAAGCTCTGACTACTCCTCGTGTTCACGCTATGGACCGATCAGCCTGCAGCCACATGTCTGGCAGCAGCTACGCTACCTTCGAGTGGGCAAGGTCGCGGAGATCGTAGAAACTGAAGCCCCTCCATCCACGCGCCTTCCGATTCTCGGAGGGTAGCATCAATGAGTGAACGTGAAACGGTGTCCTGTCTCAGTTTCACAATGCACACCGCTGAGATCATATGTAGCAAAAAGTGTGCGAAACAAAACTTCCGTCATTGAAACAGCCGTAATAATAATTTCACAAGTGTATATTTCGTCGGAACCTTCAGTACAGTTGGCTTCCATTTTATCTAACGTGCACATGAGTGTTCAATGCATTTTATTAATGAACAATCCAACGACACCATATGTTTTTCTTTTTATCGGCACGGAGAAGCTCGCTGTGAGCTAATGGGCGGAAGGCGCACCATGTGCCGCAGCCTGCCCACCACCACCTCCCTTCTCGCCCCCGCGTTCTTGGAAGGTGCGCGCGCGCCGCCAGTGTCGCGCTCCGCTCCCGTGGCCGAAGTCCTAGCCGGCCGGCGGCACGGTAATTTGCCTCGAGGCCGCGCTACAACAAGACGACAGTAAAATGGGGGAAGGGGGTGGAACTCGGCGGCCCCCGGAGCGTCCTTTTGTTCCCGGGACCTGTTTCTCTCGCGAGGGCCAGGGCTCGGCCGCGGGACTGGCCTACGTGCCACCGGCGCTGGCCGTTGTATGTGGCTCTGCTCGGGGCCTCTCTCTCTCTCTTAGATCAGCACGTGGGCGCTGCCCCCAAACGTCTCTCTTTTTCGGTGAAATTCGTGCCTTCGGTCAATGCGTGCACATGCTGCTTGACAGCACCCTGTTCCTGGCGAACGCAGTGGCAGCTGGACAGTGGTGATACGGTGGAGTCAACGTGTCATCTGCCTTTGTGCCTGTCACCTGCCACGGACGAGAAGCCTCGTGCGTGGCGGTTTGACTTTGCACACAAAAGAGCGTAGGAGTCTCGACGACATGCTTGTTTCGGCCACGGTGTTTTCGGGAGAGCCCGTCCGTGGTTCGATACGTTTAATGCGCTTCGGTAGGCGAACGTTTCAGTGAATTGCTGTAGTGGTACACGGCCACGCGGCTTTGCGCTGACTTGCCTACTGCAGTATGTCGGGGATGACAAATTATTTAAAAAGCTGTAAAATTAATCGCAGAAATTAAACACGCTGACAAAGTCGCGAACAATGCTTCACTGGGGCTCGTAGCATTGGGTGGATGAGGGTGGAAATGAAAACTCGCCAGATAGGCGTTGACACTGGTTGACTCCGCATGTCATTTTGCTTTCGAATATTGACAGATTTAAAATATTTTCAACAGAAATGTACGTCAGGAACTGTACGTCAAAAGCACTTGCGCCGGTTAAAATTTATTTCTTGTCGCTGAATGGACAGAACGAACATTTATGTGTCCGGGTGTGTGTTAGGGTGAGAAGGCACACAGTGGAAGGCTTAGTTTTCGCATACAGCGGACTGGCGAGTCAAGAAATCCGTACGTAGAATGTTAGGAGCCTTGTCCCTCTTATTTATTTATGGCACGAACAGTGCCAGTCGGGATCTCCGCACCCGGATGGCTATTAGCAAGCGCCTTGATATGGTGCACTTTGGTTATTATGCATTCTGTAATATTCTGAAAGGTCTGCTTTTATAATTGTTGCATGCTGAGGACATCTGTGAGCCGACTTGTACCTGGCTACATAAATGTTCACTTGGTCGCGTTCGAGAGTGAGTTTAATGCTACTTTGCAATCACAAACAAACGATCATCCTCCCCGATCAATTTGAACAAAGCAGCAATGGCACGAACCGCAACAATGCTTACGGAGCAGTGTTCACCTAGGTGCTGTTCCCCAGCGATTACATGTGGAGCAAAATACGGGACACTAGGCTACTTGTGCTCTGCTTCACATTTTTCGCTTGTTTAGGTATCAACTACTGATACAACGCCATACAGCCCCCTTTATGCAAACATGGTGTCCATGCCAACCATTCAGCGTATCTTGTGATGTGTGTTCAGCGTATCTTATGCGGTGTACGACACAGGTAAACAGTATTTATGATCGATACCAGAAGCATTTTACCCACGTGAAAATTTTTACGGGCAAACCGCGACGCACGTGTCTCTCAAGCAGGAGAGACACGTGCGTGAAGCTTTTCGCCTTTTGTATCTCGACAACTTACCGTGCGGTAACGAAGCTTTCTGCTCGTGAATAAATTTACCCACCGGCAAAATGCTTCGCACAGTCGTGTGCGCGGAAAGACCTCGGAAACATGCTGCGAAAATTGCGCATCAAGCGTAAATAGCCTAGCGCGCGTAATCAGCACAGCTTACCACAGACTATATCCGCGCTATCTCTTGAGGGAGCTTGGAGATAGCGTGCGGCCGATACCACCACCGCCCTCGCATGCACGAGGCGGAAACCACGCGTGCATGTCGTGTGGACGGCATTCGCGGCTGCGTAGGCGGCCGCTCTCATCTGGCCGCGACTGCGCTGTAGCACCGACAGCGACCATTGACTGTCGCGCATGGCTAGTATAAGGTCAGTACAGCATTTCACTTGAACGTGCAGTTGTCGCGGAAGCTGGAGCCTGCGCTGATACGCGAGCGGCCAAGGCCCCGTGACGCCGTTCGGTTGTTGGGCGGGTTGCTTATGTGACTCATCACGTGGAGGCATCGACAGTCCTTCGGTCGTTGCTCGCGCGACATCGCGGCGCTCAAGGCGTTTATCCAACTTGTTGCCTCGCTTTGTTGCGTTTAAAATAAATAAAACGTGTCGATTCTGTAGAAATGAGTTCGAGGCACAGTTGCGCCACAGTTATGTAATGACACCGATTGCGTTCTTAAGCGCCTCAGCGGGGACCGGCAGGGAGGAACAGAGTCCGATGAGAGAATGGATTTCGGCGGCAACGCAAAGCTGCGAGCCTTAAATGTAGAACAATTTAGCAGCAGCAACGCTCTGTTGAAGCAGCGAAACACTCCAAAAGAGTAACTTCAATCAGTTGCAGTCTATCACGACTCATGCTTTTTGAGAACGGAAGCCGGCACGTCCTGCTAGCGCCTTGCGTAAGTTGTCTGCGTGGCCTGATGCAAGTTTTTGCCTAATCACGGTCGTCGTGTTTGAAAGCACACTTGCTGCGTCTCGCGGCAGGGCCCTCCTGCCAAGCGGTAGAGCGCACATCGAGGCACCCTAGCCAGGCCGCGTGCAGAACTTTTCAGTGTCAAGTGCACGATCCTTCCGAGAAAGCCAACTCCCTTCGTTCGTCTGTGGCAGCCCCTAGGCGCTTTACACCACAAAGCGACAGCAGTTCGGGAGAAGGGCGAGGGTATCGGGGCAACACTTTCGAGAGGAGGGGCCCGTCGTTCACCCCTGCGGAGCATGCCGACAGGTAGCACAAAGAACGTGGCCAGTATTTGAGGACAAAGCAAATGCCAAAGTGCCGGGATGCGTCTTTGCTTTCACTGTGCACTGCGCGGTGCCAGTTTCTTTAAACTGCGAATGCGGCTCCTCTTTTCCGCGGTTCGTTGTTCTTCTAAGCATTACGTGGGTGCATCGTTCAAACTCGAGTTGTGACGTCGTTATTTGGTGAGTTTTTCTTGTTTAACTTCAATACTTAGTTTGAACATTAAGCAATCTGTCTAACGGGGCGGACGTAAAACTGAAAACGGATGTTTATCAATATTTTGATAACTGTAGGGGGCAGTGAAATTTGTACGGGGGCAAGCTACTTCTGATAGCTGTAGAGGGCAGTGAAATTTGGCATATCATGCTATTTTTTCGGCACACATTCAAGTGAACTGAGCTGTCAGTGCAACGAATGTAAGAAACAGTTTACTTTCTCTTGACGATTATGAGCCCGTTACAGAGCTGTTCGAATGGTTTAATTGTACGGGAATGTGCTACGTACGTGAATGCCTAACCATGCGGTGATGTATGAATCTATAATTTTTCAGTATAGTCGAGTACCTTTGTGTCGGCGCAAGAGCCCAGAAAGAAACGTGATTGAAACTATGCAGCTCCGTTACCAACGAATCCTTAGCCGAATGCTAACCTCAACGATGTTCCGTGTGACAATGCTTGTATGGCACGGAAATGCTCGATACTCGAGCATCTCACTCCAACTCGGCACACTTGAGCCCCTTGTTTCTTGAGAACAGGTTAAGGTGGTATTTGAATGCGTGAGTAGCCGTAATTAATTGGTTGCGGTTCCACTTCACGAACCTCACTTTCAAAAGATTAACGCCTTAAGCCTTCCATGCGTTTATTTTACTAATTTTTCAAGCGCCTCCACGGGGGACATTTCTCCTGCTCGAATGAGTTTACCTGACAATGTCATGTGCAGCATAATAAGCCCACTTTCATGCCCACCATTAGAACTCATCAGGTGAGGCGGTGCGCTCCATTAATGGTGACAGCTGAAGTAACGCCATGTGGGCCGAGGCGCACACTCAGCATCCACCAGGGACCGTAGGCACTTGATTTGTTTACTCTCCACTGTCCCGTGAACAATCCTGCATTTTTTTAAATTACCTCTGATTTTCCATGAGTGCCTGCAAATATGCTGATTTCTGTAGCGAGTCCTGAGGGACGTAGACCGATCAATAAAGAGGGGAAGTTACTAGCAATAAACTATCCCCCATGCACAGTACGGTGACTGTATTTTTCACCAGGAGACATATTTCGCCATTTTAGCTACGTTCAATTTTTTGTTTGACAAAAGATTTGATAGTGATACAGAAGCGAACCTGAGGTTGTCTCACATTAAATAAATAAAAGAAAACGTAGGTAGCCAGCGTTCTTTAACGTAAAAAAAATCAACCCGTGATGAGCGCGCGTGCAGGTGGCCGAGCAGCAGCAGCCCCGTTCAAAAGGCGCGCCGCAGCAACAGGTTGTCGGCGGCACCCGAGCGCCGCCTGGCAAGTGGTCGGCGGGGCCGAGTCCGCGCAAGGAGCCGGCGGTGGTCGTCACGTGCGTCTTCCGGCGGCGGGCTGGAGACCTCCTCTCTCGCGGTGGCGAGCGCGGAGCTCGCGGCCGGCGGACGCGTGGTCGCCGCCGTCAGTGTCCCCGTTGGCTCGGGTTGGGCTGCGTATGGCGCAGCGGCGCGGAGTCCCAGCGTCGGAGCGAGCAGTCCGGGCCCAGCTATCAGCGGAGGCGGCGGCGGCCCGAGTTCCTTGAACCCTGCCCGCTCAAGGTTGGCGGGGCCGAGCCGCGAGCTGGCGGCTGTCGAAGGCATGGCGGGACTCACGTGGAGCGACCAGGAGACGTACGAGCTGATCCGCATCTGGGCTGCGGATCGAGACCTGCTCGATGGGACGTCACGAAACAACAAGGTGTACGAGAGCATGGCGGCGCAGATGCGCAGCCTGGGCTACCTGCGTACCGCGCTCCAGGTCAAGGAGAAGATGAAGCGACTACGCAAGGAGTACAAGTACGGCAAGCGCAGCAAGAAGATCGCCACCTACCACGACGCGCTGGCCACCGTGCTTGCGCAGGGCTCTAAAGGCGGCTCGCTCTTCATCAAGAGCGAGGTGGACGAAAGCATGGGTTCCGAGGAATTCGCCGGCACGGACTCCGAGACAAACTACATGGAGGACGGTGAGTACGGAATGCGGCCTTGGGGCGCGACCAGGAAACGGGCGGCGCGCCCGGGCCGCGGCGCGACGGAACCGGTTGCCGGGCGCGGCCTTGGACTCGCTCCCAGGCGCCATGTTGCGGGTCCGGGCCCCCCGGCCGAGCGGCCCCTCGGGCGGCCGCAACTGGGCCGCGGCCCCGAGAACCGGTTCCGGCGAGTGGCGACGACCTGCCAGGTCGCGGGCCCACGCTGCGCGCGCCGCCGCCGACAGGTGCCCGCAGGCCCGGGCACCTGCCGCCGCCGACCCGCGTTCGTAGAAGAGAGCCCCTCCTCGCAGAGCCCGCGACCGCCCTCCCCCCCCGCACACATTCCGGCACAGGTTTCGGATCCGCACGTGGCCGCTCCCCGCCGCGGGGCTCGGGGCTGGCGAAAGCGCCGCCTGGCCCGGGACGCTTTCCCCGGCCCCGTCGTCGATTCCGAAACATGCCCACCGTGAGAGCGATCACGCCGTTTTGTTTGTCGATTCCGAAACATGCCGCCTTTGAGAGCGATCACGCCGTTTTGTTTTGTGTGGCCTGCGTCACTTCCGACGCCGCGCGATGGCAGCTTCGCACGTTGCAATGTTTATGTATACTGGTGTTATCTCAGCTGTGTAGCGTGGGGAACGAGTGACGCTACTATCCGCGGCGCTAAACTGGCAGCAGCCAGCGTGTAATATTTCGTTTTGAAGCGTGTTTTCTCATTACTCCGTGTAGACCTTGATACTCCGCCCAGTGCTGTCATCGTGTGTATGCGTTTAGAGCCGAGTAGTTATCCGACACGTTAACGACTGTATGTATTATTGCGATTTGTTTGCTACCACGATTGTGCTTCGAGATGGCTCGCTCGTAGTCGAAACAGCTCGAAGTGCAGGGAAAGACTGCTTTTGTGGTGAGGGGTCCGCCTTCTCTCGCGCAGCCGATAGCATCAGCATCCCAGGGTGCGCGCCGAGCGGCCGCCTTGGCTCCTCGCCCCAGGGTTCTGGGTCGCTTGTTATCATCGGGAGCCTTTCTGGGTTTACCGCAAACTGGTCGTGCGTTCTTTTTTCTTCGGCTGCCTTTGCCAGCGATGTGTGCCGCGTGATGCTGTTTGTACGCAGCGCCAGTCGTCGTACTGTTTCTGTCCATCGCTTCTGCCTGCAGTGCACATGATTCGATGGCGAAGACGAGCGTGAAACTGCTTGCCGTTGTCTCTTAAGACTACAGCGATGCGGTATCGGCGCGTTTCGCGAGAACATTGATGAAGGTGGCTGTTTTCGTGAAATTCCTAACGCATGAGGTAATTGATAACATTAACGAATGGCTGTTGATTCATGCCGCCGCAGAATCAAGAATACAACGTTTTGTTATGAAAATCGGGAACCTTGGGTGCGACTGGATGTGTAACTGATTTTATGGCATCATTGGGGTGAGTTGCAAACGCAAGGTTGAAACACAGGGCTGCATACCAGGTTCCAAAACTACCCCTACAATCTTTGCGCTGCTACATTAACGTACGGACAAAGCAGCCTTCATCACCAGTAATACATAATAAATGTGGCAGAATTTTGAATTTAACCGCTTGTGAAAATTAACACCGGCTCCGTAAAAACAGCGTCGGCAGACTACATGGCTTGAGGTGAACGAACGGACGTTTGCTTGACGTTAAATCCTCTGCTTCACGTAGATGGTCGCCTTCACGCGGCTTGTATGGCTTGATAGCGATCGAAAACTTGGCGCGTGTTCTGATCTTGAAGGTATTGTGTCATGTTTTCAAACGGGCCGTGCAGTGATAACTGTAGTATGTGTATAATTCTAAAAGTCGGCTGCCCATAAAGGCTTTTTTGCAAACAAAACTGGTGCTTACATACTATGTCCCGCCCTGTAAGTGCCGTTCTCCCAGGGAAGAAGCACAAGTACGAAGGCTTTCCGAGCACTATTTCAAAAAATTTCATCTTGTAGGTCCCCCACATGGGTGCGTTCTTCCCTCACCGAGAAGGAACGTATGATTCCCATTAGGCAGCACCCCCTATAGACTAGCCAGTCTAGGGGGTGTTGCGGCAGCACCACCTATAGACTAGCCAGTCTAGGGGCTGTTGCATAAGGTACCACTGTCGAATCGTCCGCATTCAAGTCTCGCCTGGTACAGGCGAGACTTGAATGCGGACGAGTTTAGTTTCACCACTAAACCTGGGCGAAAAAAAAAAAAAAAAAAGCTGCAGTTACCTTGCAGTCTTGCGCCTTAGGCTATCACGTGCATACGACCCTAGCAAATTTCTTTCCAGTAGTCCATTTGATTCCTTCCCCGTACTTTTGAATCTTTCATATCGCCATCGTCTGACTTGGCATGAGTGACTGTCAGGCTGAGCGCGCTCGTTACCTTGTAACAGGTGGTGCCGCAGATTAATCGTTGCGAGAAAGACGTGATCATGCGTGACCGAGCGATAGCACGAGTTGAGATGGTAAGCTCTTCCCTCAAAGATGTCGCTGCTGTTTGCTATTCGCGCTAATGATCGTCTTCCGCGCTAATAATTTTGTCCATTGCGTCCTGGATCCAGTTTTCACTTTCTTTTTATCTCTATGTGTGAATATGTACGAGCGGGATTTATTTGCTTATAAGGTAAATGTTTCTAGCAGTGGTAGTTTAATAAAGTACCACGAATGTTCAGAATTGGTCGCGTGTTACTTTTCGTCGTTTGAGCCTTAGGACATTGATTCTCGACAGAATACATCACTAGACTTAGTTTTGAATGGAATGTCGCTGGCAACACTACCCCAGGTTGGTTTTTGTTGTTGAAACGTTTATTAAGCAAAACGAAAACCAAAGGCCTCTTGCCAATGCATCAGGTCTCTTGGGACTGGAATAATATGCAAAAATTAAGAGTGTGAGATATATCTCAGGTTAGCTTAATGTCCCTTGCCTGCCGTTTTCTCGCAGAACGCGTTGTGTTGGTGGTTGTGTTGCATTAATGCTGCAGGTGGTTTTTGCCAGCTGTCTGTAACCAGAATCGCGCCACTACTCGTCTTGGTTATCTTGAAGTTCGTTTGCCAGATTAAAGTACACGTAAAGGAAGTAAAACATAGGGAAAGTATGTTGCCTGCTGCCTTTTTTCTATCCTACCGGCTCTTGCGATTTAGTTTGCCAACCATATTGTGCGCGTTAAGTGTTCTATTGAAATGCATTTTATTGTGTATTTAACTGAAGACACGAATGCCGATTTTATATGAAAGAGAAAAAAAGGTGATCCGAGCCATGGCAATAGTAACACAACTCTTCCCTTCCCACTTGTTCCAAAAACTGCTGCGCATCGTTTTTGTGTGCGACTCTTCGTCAGAAGCAGTTATTTCGTGCACATACGATTGCGCTGCTGTGTTGACAACAGCAATGTTGTCACTAGCATTTTTGTGTTGGTGACAATGCCACAACACAATCAATCGAGCAGATGAATGCCGATTTTAAGGACCTAAAGAGCGCGACAATGACATGCACAAACTGGAGGGTTTGCTACACACACAGCAATGTGTGTTCGTAAACCCTCCAGCCCGTGTCGTTGTTCGCGCTGTTTCTCAAAATCAGTAGGTGTAACCAACTAGCTAAAGCCACCATGCGTCTTTGATAGGACACGCTGCGCATTAATCTCGACGCCAACTGCCGTTCTAGGGGAAAATGTGGCCGTGTCCTGCGGAAAGTACAGCTGCTTGTGGCGGGTGGGCGCAGTCGCGCTGGCAAATCAGGAGCACGGCTGTTCACGCATTCCAAACCGACTGTGGTCCAGGCGAATATTTAGGGATATCACCAGTACAGCCTGTCACATTTCCAAATTAGCTGTGCGGATGATGCGGGTAGGCCACATGGACAAGTAGTACGCCTGCTGAATTTTACCAGTCGATAATATTCACCGTCCGTACGGCCAGCAGCTTTTCTGTACGATAACAAAGCTTGGTCAAAGCTGTTTGCCTCATTCCCCGCGAAGTTAGAGCTTAATCCACCCACGCGACCGGCGTCGGCTGCGTTGGTACGAGAGCCGTCGCAACGCCGCCCGACCTGTGTTATGTATCGAATGAAATTAAATTTCAATGTAAACAATTTGTTTCTGCTGTCGCAATTGGGAAAACTGGTAATCGATTGCCGTGAAAAGCTGTTTTCCAGCCGAAAACACTCGTCCACGGACTGCATTTTCAAGAATGAACCCTGAAATTTTATGTTCGAGCTTTAACTATTTCGCACCTGTTGACCACGCACGTGCTTGTTGGACTGTGGGAAACGCGTTCGAGACCCCGGTCTACCTGTTTCCTGCTGTTTATTTTAGTACAGGGTAGACAGCGGGTCTATATAATGGCTATCTCACTCTCTCTTTCCCTCTCTTCCTCTCCTCAGTACAGTCAGAAGCAGCATGCACACATTCCAGTCTCGAATATGACGGCGTCTACTCAACGCTCTGTGAAAAGGTGTAGGGTTCCCATTCAAGAGACCCCTCTCCCACCGTGTAACCTCTTAAATAGGCAGGGAAGTTAACAATAACAACAACAAAAAAAAGTTGGGGTGGGGGGGGGGGGGGGGAGTATAGCTAGGCGTGTATAGCAGGTGAATCTACTTATGGAGACCAGATGATATTCCCCTCTCGGGAGGGGGGGGGGGGGAGGGGTGGGTCTTGTTTGAAATAAATGGAGAAGTGGGTGTATGGATAATAGTGTCTTGTTGGAAAGCAGCCGCCTTTATTGAACTGCGCAAATGGTCCGTTCACTAATCCCATCTTTGTGTGTGTGTGTGTGTGTGTGTGTGCGCGCGCGCGCGTGTGTAATTACTGTTGCAGTGAGCTGTGAGGGAAAATGCACTCGACGAAAGCAGTGATATACGTCCGTGTCATTGTTCTATAACGCATTTTCCTAATGTATCATTCATTCCATAAAAAAAAAAAAAAATGTATCCCAAGTGCGTTTCGAGTGCTTGCATTTGAAACGACCGGCCGCGGCAGGACTGAACGTAAGTCCCACGTTTGCAGATAGTTGTCAAATGTTTAGGCTATCATCCTACATTTTGCCGAAGGCTAGCCAAGGAATTACACTCGTCCATACTTTATGTGCGTACAGTGCGCTGAAACACGTGTAAATGGACACTCAGCGGTGGCTCAGTGGTTATGGCGTTCTGCTGCTGAGCTCGTGGGTTTGATTCCCGACCGCGGCAACCAAACTTCGATGGGAGCAGATTGCAAGAACGCACGTGTACCGCACTTCGGGCGCACGTTAAACAACTCCAGCTGGTCGAAATTTATACGGGAGCCCCCTTCTACGGCGACTCTCGCACTTCGTGTGTTGCTTTGGGACGTTGATTTCTGTCATAGCCCAGAATAATATCGGTGGCTCAAACATAGAACCACCAGTTTGTCTGAGTAAGCTAAGTAAGGCAAAGTGAAACTAATTATGTGACCACTTGAAATTTGGGAAATAAGCCACGTTATCAACACTTTGTATTGTTAAGGTTAAACGGGCGCTATACTTTGAGTATATGAAAAACATCGCTGCAGGTGCCGTTAAACCAAATCGCTTGACAAGAACAATTAAGAGTGCTATAAATGCAGCCGTATTGCAAGCTGGCGTTGTCGCAACGTTTGTCACTTAGAGCAACTCTTTGACAGTCCACACACACGAAGAGCAGTATGACACATTTCCGCATGGACACGAACTACGAACAAATGCGGTAGCTTGTGAGGCATATTGTGACCAGTGAAAACGCTGATCTCAGTTACATGTGTGGTAATCTGAACCACGGTAATCTGCGCCACTTGCCGTGGTAGCAGCCGCTTTGCGCAGCCGTTTGCGCTTCACCACTTGACGTGGTAGCAGCGCAAACATTTAACTGTTTGGGCAGAATACAGAAACACCTGCGTATTGATATTACTTATACATTAAAGTACCCTTCCCTTTGTGGGCGAAATTATTCTGGGGCCATCAATTGCGACGTCTTTTGTAGTCTAGGTGTCCCTTTGGTACGTTAAGTCCAGTCGATAATCGATCACCGCACCAATTTTAACGACACTGACCATATCTAGTCGGGCAGTAATGAACGGATTGATAATTCGAGCCCCTTTACTGCCAATTATGACGGATGCGCCATGCTGCGTACAGCTGAAGAAAACATCTTGTTGTGATGCTTTGTAATGTCGAGGATAGATGTAGGCTGTTGCAGTAACAAGGCGCCATCTGTAGCATGATTCAATATTCACGGAGACGTGGCGAAGGATTAAGCTGTGCTTTTAGATTAACCAAATTAGGCAGATATTTCAATTTGTCAGCAAACCTATTAGCGAGTAGGGGCGCGGGCGCCCGTCTCCACGCCCGAAGCACAAAAGCGTTAAACCAATACCACTACGACAGCTGCTGACCGACGCCAGTTGTAACGTCAACGCAAGAAGACCGGCGATGAGCAGCCTAGCATTGCTACCGCGCCCGCATGGATCTGACAGTGCTCTGGCCTTGGCTTCTACAGCCGAAAACTAAATCTGTGATCTTTATCCATACGTTTATGCGTGCTCCCTTAGGTCTTGTGTGCGCGGGTCTTCTGCAGTCTTCGATATGACGCCATTAAACGTTGCATATCAAAGTTATCGGACTGTTCGTTAATAACGTGTCTGTACAGCGTTGTTCGTACGAAAGTGCACCAGGTTTGTGTTATGTCAGCGGCGTGGACTCGGGGCCTGTGCAGTGTATACACTAAATTAGCAGACTCTTGCACGTTCAAAATCGAATTATGGGATTTAAATTTCCGAAACAGAGACGGCAATGAGATTCGAAAAGCAGGGAGGCTAAGCGGAAGAGAAGAATCCAGTTTGCTACCCTGCACTGGGGTAGGGGGGAGACATACGGGTAAAAAGTAAAAGCACACGGCACAGAGGAGAGGGGGAAAAAAATACACGGGTACGGGAGTGTGCCGCGTCGAAATAGTCGACAGTGCTGCCTGACAATTTCAGCGTCGAGAAAACCATCTAACATTTCCTTCGTCATTGCCATTGCTACAGCAACCAGAGACGGTCGCTCGCGACAGCGCTGGCACTCCTCGACGACCGGTCGCTTCATATGAGGAGACGATCTTGAAATACTGGCTCATACGGTCCACACGCCGAACGGCGACGAAGGAGTTCTTTCGTTCAAGTAGCGTCCCGAGAAATGCTCAGTGCGCTATGAGGGACATGGTAGTGGAGCTCTCCGCATTAAAATTTGACAACCCGGGATTTCTTAACGTGCACCGTAGAGGATAAAGTAGGATCAAGGGAACTATTCACATATTGTGTCATGAAGGTAGCTCCGTTTATTGTTCACGAGATTTTCTAGTTCAATTTATGGAGAGAGTTCAGAAACGAGGTCCATTCTAATTTTATGTGGTACTCTCCTCTGAAATGAAGCTCGCTTCACATGTGCTGGCTTGCGTGTGACTGTACAAATGTAGAAATCGGGTATTGCTTTTCGTTGCCCTATTGGCCGTAAGCAGGACCTGGAAACTCTTGGCTTCGGTTTCGTGTTTCCGCCCCTGGACCATTCGTTCACATTGCGCATCGAATTAAAATCTTAGCCCACGCCAATGAGCTTTATCGGCAGCAGTCACCGTCAACATTTTCACTGTATGTAATGTGCGAAAGGGTGAAACGATTTTCGTTTCGCAGTGCAAGTTGGTTTGTTTGTTGCAGAAAATAGCCCTTTTCCGGCCTTTTCTCCGCCCGAAATTCGTGCTGCAGTCGATCAAAAAAGGGCATTATCGCACAAGTAAAATGATTTTAACGATACACGTGCAACGATGCGCCTCACCATTCTTGAACCATCGGGGACGCTGCCGTTTCAAAGCTGTCCACTTTCTCGGGTTGCGCACCGAAATTTTACGCTCATCCTTGAATGACACATACAAAAAGTGTGCCACATCTCTCATGACGTTTCAGCAAGAGCACAATGACAATGCCCAGCCTTTGGTTTCGCCGTCGAGCTGATGTGTAGAAACAGTGGGCGAGACTGTGCAAAAGGGTGGCCGTCTCTCGTGGGAGACCTCTTGCACAACAAAATATATGTGTAGGTGGTAGAAGTATGCAGTTCTCTGACTGCTGCGTAAATGTACGTGCGGTAGGAAAGAAAGTGAACGAAACATCGGCATGTATCGATTCTGGTCTGGCACCCCAGGGGAAAAAAAAAAGGATAAAGTCGAGTGCACGAGAACTGTCCTCAGTGTTATCACACGCTGTTCATGTAGTCGTAAGTCCCTTTCTGAGAATCGGCACCCTCGTGAATGGCAGTCAGGCTTTCCAAGGGCGTGTTATTTTCATTCATTCATTCATTCATTCATTCATTCATTCATTCATTCATTGTATTAATATGCGCTACGTGAGGCTTCATGACCTATTCGCAGTTGCAGTATATGTTAAAGAGAAGAGGGAGAGATAAAAATAATTTCAGGAAAGGCACAGGTCGGTCTGCTTTCTTTGACATGTAGGCGCGTGTTTTCTTAGTCCATGGAGCTAACACCACTGTGGGTGCGCCGAGTTTAGCATCACGAATCAGCTAGTGGAGCTATAAATTATAGATTAAAAGTCTTTAATGACGCTTGCGGTCTGTGTCTTAGCGGGCCCTTTAGTTAAACCGTCATCGCGGTGGGTATGAACGCTGGTATTATAGTCTGGTGCATTTTCCTCGGCATTTTGCAAGCACTGGGAAACTGTGCGTTTCGTCGGTTCTTGTTTCCGGCCACACGCCCCTTCCGCAGGTCCATAGTAGTTTCCCTTTAGTTGCACTGCGTCCATATACCGTGGAACGGCGCACCGTGGATTTTTTTTTTTTTTGAATAACACAGAAACATTTACTAATCACGAGCAATGGAAAATGTTTAAAACACCCGTATAGAGATCCGGTCTTAGAACTCTAGGAAGGCGCAGAAAGGGGCGTGTAAGCGTTGTCCTATGCGCAAATAATAAAGCCTCTACGCGTTGTTCCAAAGGCCGTACAGGGAGCGGCACGGGGAGCCCCGGGCACTCCTGCGTCCCCAGGAAATTTACGCTAAGGAGTGTACGCCACGACGTTTAGCGCATTGACCGGTGTCCTGTGTCATATTTCTCAATTCGTCGAGAACGTTTGCCCCGCAAGCCCTCTGTGCCATTGTAGCTTTACCAGCACTCGTTTACGCGCGCACGCTGCACAACGAGCGTCCGATGACGTGGTAATATCTTTAATGGTAGGAATTTTACTTCCAAAACTACACGTGGAGTGTGTGTGTGTGTGTGTGTGTGAGAGAAATAAGTCATAAGGGAAAGGCAGGGAGGTTAACCAGGCTGAGCCAGGTAGGCTACCCCGCACTGGGAAAGGGGATTGAAAAAGTAGAACGAAGAGAGAAGTTCACACCCTGCACAGTTACACAGTCAAGCGTTCATCGCTGAGTTAGTCACAGGCTGCCATACAGGCCGGTGCACCTAAAAAAACGCAGCAGCGCCTTTGTAGCCCTGTACATAGCAGACGCCCGAGGCCACGGGCCCAAGATCTCCGTAAAAGGCATGTCGTCTAAGTGCCCCAAAGCCGTCCGAAGGGCACTCCTGTCACCTTCGTATCTGGGGCAGGCACATAGATGTCTGGTGGTTTCCTCAACACCACATGTGCAGCATTTGGCACTGTCCGCGATTCCAATTTGGAATGCTACCGCTTGCTACCTCGGAGCAGAATGTCGCAGCCACCGTTGCGGCCGATGTGTTCATAATGTCTCGGCCGATCGAGGCGTGTCTCTTCAAGCTTCATATTCGAGGGAAAACGCGTAAAAAAATTACATGTCGGTTGTTGTCTTACTCGACTCGTATCTGCCGTCGGAGTGTAGTATGGTACGACTGGATGATCCCGATGGGAACTGCCGCGCTGCTGAGCACGAGGTCTTGGGTTCGTTCCCGGCCACGGCTGCTGCGTTTCGATGGGGGCGTACCGTGCTTTGAGGACACGTTAAAAAGAGACCTCAGGTAGAGAAAATTAATTCGGAGCTCCTCCCTCCAACTATATTGTCTCTCAACACCTGTTCTGCCGTCTCAGGGCGTTGAAACACCCAATTTAATTCATCCCCATGGAAATAACAGCTGCTATACTTGTCCTTCTCTTGGCTCCCAAATTGAGCAGATAGAGAAAATAATCGTGCAGGTTCTGCGCGAGTGACTTATAAAACGTGTCGACTACAAATCATCGCTAGAGTTGGGTTTTAGTCGTTAGGTTAATAATTTTTCTAACCCTATAGCCTTAAGTACCTAGTCTAATATAAGCTGACCACAAACAGGAAAAACAAATAAGGAAGACGTTGCAGCTTTCATAGAGGAGCCTTGTGCTTTTCCGCGTATACTGTTTGTCCCATGGCATTACCGAAGCAGATGATGCGCATCAGTTGCACACGCAGTAACACTTCGGACATGTGACATCGTCATCGCACTGTGGGCTTAAGGTACAAGTAGTGGCCGGTCTAAGGGCCGCCTCGGCCCGAAGTATCCAAAGAGAGGAGTTATAGAATGATTGCAGATAATGGTGCAGATGCACGGGTGATTAGGGCACATGTGTAACCCTAGAGAGGGAGAGAGAGGACAGCAAATGAAAGGCCGGGAGGTTAACAAGGACTGGGCCCGATTGGCTACCCCACCCTGGGGAAAGGGGTGGGAAAGATGTACTGTGCGTCTCAAATAAACTAAAAAATAAAACAGAGATAGTCCAGTGTCGATGTCGCCGACGTTGTGACATTCTCGGCGCTGCATCACAGACGGTCGATCAATCCGGTTGCCTTCAGAAAATGCAGCAGTGATTTTGTGGTCTTCTGCCGCTGTGATATGTATGGTCCCAAGATATTGACTAACGAGAAAGATCTTCTGTCTAGCTAGTTTAGAGCAGAGGATATATTTTAGGTAATGAGAACGAAGTGGGGATCAGAAAGAAACGGAATAGGCGGGATTTCGGATGGCGCGGGTATTTCGTCCTTGCAAGGGCAATATTGGGCTGGTTCTGACAATCATCCTACAGCCAGTGGAATGTGGTGGTAACACTTGACGACTTGTTATGTCTATGATTCTGTTCACAAGCGCGGAGCGCATTGGTAGCTTGTTTAAAAGGCTTAACTGCGTTGAGTGAGTCACCGTGGGCCTTGTTGACGTTGGCTAGTTGACGACGGTTTCAGTAGCATCTTGTATAGCCTGCGACTCACTAACGAGCTTGGAGTTCTGTTGTAAAGCTACGGGGGTGGCTCGATTACCAGAATGTGTCGATTTAGGCTTTCTGGCTTATTATTTTTTTTCTATGACGAACATACGTGTACTCGTTGCTTGTATCGCATGTCTTTTACTCTCGTTTGGTGATGCATCTTCCTGGAGGTATATCTTCCCACTGTCTCTGCACCAGGCAGCCAAGGTGTCTCTTCTGCCATGGCAAAGTGCCATCACGAAACAGACGTTCTGCGCTCTTAAATCTAACGCAGCTTATATGCCGAGTAGGATACTGTAGGTTCTCTGCAGTTTCGGAGTAGGTGGGCAATGCGACTAGAAATAAAATATCAAAAGGCCTTAGTTTAGATAAGCATGAAACTTGTAGTACTATGTCACTGGCTTTCAAAATGTATGGCATACTCGAGGCAAAAGTTCAAAAAATTTCTCTTCCTACGTTTTCAAAATTTTTCTAGAACTTTGGTCATGCTGCTCTGTGGAAACGACGACAGCAATTGGGTATTTCAAAATTTGATAGCTTTATATAGGCATGAATGCGCGACTGCGGAAGCAAAAGCTGGGGACTTTTCCTCTTAGCAATTCTGGGCAGTGATGGACTTGGAAGGAATAAATCATTGATTGCGAAAGGAAGAAGAGTAATTATATAATCATGCCATCTGTTGATAACATGCTAGAGTACCGTTCTGAAAGCAGTATCACCCCTACCTCCCTTTTTCTTTATTTGGCGCAGTTTGTTAGGTGCGTAGCTGCTTCATGGCCATGAAACCTTGAGTCGAAGTGTCGACGAGCATTATTTCTACGTACACTTCGGTATTTATGCTCAACAAGGGAATAGAAAGTGGAAAGGCAGGTAGGTTAACCAGCAAGGCGTCCGGTTTGCTACCATGTTCTTGGGTAAAGACAAAAATAAAGGGGGAAAATGATCTAGTTAAAGGAGGGACGGAGGGAGGGGGCGAGAGCGAGAAATGAGTGCATGAATGTAAATCGCAGCCAAAAATAAAACGTGATAAGCATTGCTGTGGCAGCATATATCGCTAGCGCTCTAACTGCCTTTAGCGCTGGCGTGCGTTGTGGCCGTTGTCTTTGTTTTGTTCTTAGTGTGGCCGTCAGATCATTGTCTCTAGCGCTTCTTCCCTCTCCGTATTTTATTGTTCAATAACGAAACAATCCGGTATTTGTGCACCTCAGGTCTGCACGATTTACGCTCTAGTGAGTTGTTCGGAACTCTTCATTTGTCTACATATGGTGGATTTCAAATGTGGAGTTGGCAAGGCTCATTTAAATGTTTCTTCCTTTTCAGATCACATTACTTTGCTAAGCTCTTAGCTGTGTCTTTAGTGTAGAGGCGGAAGTCTGTTCACGCTTGGAAATAACGAAATAGCCTCAAGATTAAAGCTTATCAACCCGACCAGACACCGCGCTTTGCTCACTGCATTAATTATTCAGATGCGATGTTGATTCTTTTTCAGTAGGTCGGTGCTTTTCTTAGAGGTCTGCGAA
This sequence comes from Dermacentor silvarum, assembly GCF_013339745.2. Lineage (NCBI taxonomy): Eukaryota > Metazoa > Arthropoda > Arachnida > Ixodida > Ixodidae > Dermacentor > Dermacentor silvarum. The sequence goes on from NC_051154.1 coordinate 159,464,473, forward strand.
TATATGAAATTTCCGATACGAATATAATATTTATTTAAACTTCGATTTGGAGCATGACTATATGTTTTCGAATATTAGATTATAGACTAGAGCGTGAATGAGGCAAAGTCCGTACAAATGGTGACTGCTTAGTGACAACTTCAAGCGCCTGCTGTTTGCTGCTATACAGCTCAGTAGGAAAGGCTTATCGTGCAGCTCCTGTTCATAGTTTCCCGTAAGCAAACTTTGACTGCCCCCCCCCCCCCCCCCGAAAAAAAGAAAGAAGAAAAAAAAAAGCGGTGCCTTAGCGGTAACCCGGCGTCACGTTTGCATCACTAACGCGATGCCTGGTTGCGCTAAGTTTTTTTTTTTTTTTTTTAAGTGAAAATAACGGTATTTTGTGTACTTTATTGTAACCAACGCCAGTTTGTGAGAGATGCAGGTAGCTGGTAAGTAATGTGTTTCATTGTTTTAGTTGTGCTCGCTAACAAGTTGCCTGTCGCTTGTTCACCTTTAGCGTGGTTGCGCGCAAATACATTGATTTACCTCATTTGCCTGGAGCATTATTTTGTAACCATTCATTTAATAGACAAGAATCGAAAACGGATTCCTACAAAATATGTGTCATCCTTTTTTATTGTCTTTTGCTAGTCTAACCTTATTTGCAAAATGAAAAAATTAAAAATAATGAAGGAAAGCTCGGCATATTATTCGAAAAATGTTAGAATATTCGTATTCGATAGGAAATTTTGGCAATTGGAGCACCTCTAACTCTTGCCCCGCATCAGTGGTCGTCGTTATAAAGGCTTTCGACGTGGCTGTCGCGATGAGGGCTGTGCGGAGGAGGAAGCGCCGGCGGCTGCCCTTCGAAGCGCTTCTCGCGTGGCGTCCAGGGCCCCGGTGCAGTTTGGCAGGCGTCGCCGTTGGTCTGGCGCCCCCCCCTCGCGCGCTCGTTTCCCCCTCCTCTCTGCCCAGTGGCGTTACCGAGCCTTGTGGGTCGCCAAGTAGCGTCATCGTGAGTGTCCCGGGGAGGAAAAAAAAATGCCGGCGCTTCGAGAATGTTCGAGCGCCGCAGTTTGGCTCGGTGGCTGCAGCCTGGAAACAGGTTTTATTGGGGCGACCGGCGTGCCGGGCCTTGGGCCTGTCGTGCGGTCTGTCCCTGAGTCAGCGGCCGCGACGAGTTTGGGGGCTTCCCCTCGGGGGGGCCCTCCGGGGCGCGCGTCCGAGCGGCGTCCATTAGGGCCTTCCGCGCGGGGGGGCGGCTGCCGAGCGGAGCGGGCCCGGGCGACGCGCTCGGGCGCTCCCGCGAGGGCAGCGGAGGTTGTTGGCCCTGCAGCTCAACAATGGCTCTCTCGCAGGACCGGGCTGCTCGGCGCCACCGGCTGAGGGCAACGGCAACGACGAGCGCGCCCAGGGGTTCTTCCGTGGCGGAGGTGGCAGTGCGGCTGGTAGCACGGGCGGCGGCGGGGCCCAGGGCCTCGACTACAGCCGCTCGCCCGGCTCGCCGCCCGTCGAGTGCGCCACGGCGCTGCGCTTCCCAGCCGACAATTTCCCCACCATCACGACGACGACCGCCGAGCCCGGGGACGGGGCGCGGTTCCCGGCCGCCGGCGCGGGTGGCCCGCGGGCGGCGCTCAAGCGCAAGCTGCCCGACGCGCCCTCGCCGCCCACGTTGGCCGCCTCGACGCTTACCGACCTCATCACGCGCGGCATCGACAAGTTCGTCGAGTTGGAGCACAAGCGCATGCGGCTCGAGCTGGACCTGCTCGAGCGGCTGCGTCATGAGGAGCTCGAGCGGCTCGAGCGCATGCGTCGCGAGGAGATGGACCACGAGTTGCGTCTCATGAGCGTGCTCGCGTCTCTCTTCAACAACAACAACTCCACGTCGAGCGTGAACCTCAACAGCAGCAGCAGCGAGCCGCCGGCGGGCTCGTGACGCGGGCTGTACTCTTGACTCTCCGCACAACATTCCATCCGCTCTTTTGTGATGCCCGTAAAGACTGTGGGCGCCTTTCTTCTTTGTTTTAACCTCACCCGTGCATCCCGCGAGGGCCCTGCACGCTGCACAAGACGAGATCGTTGCATTATGGCGGCCTCGGAGTCCGGGCGCCGCGTTTTTTCAGGGCCCTTTAGGCAGCAGAGATTCTGTTTATACCATTCACACGGTTCATGCTAGCCAACGGGGGACCAGCGCACATGGACAGACAACGTGTGTTAGTGGGAGCCATGGACGTTGCAGGCTACCTTCACCTGTCTCCGTGTTTTGAGTTTATTTTATTTGTGTTCGTCTGTTTTGACCGGCCCTTTGTCAAGAAAAGGCCCAGCGGCCGTGCGAAGAATGTCACGGCAGACGCAAAGGACTCGTGTCGAAGAGCAACGACTGTTTAGCTGTAGCTTACTTGAAATTCTCTGAAGCAGACGTGGTCACTGACGTTCTGCTAACGGAGCGAAGTCACTTCTCGCCCCCTTTGCGTTTCTCACCGGCTACTGAACTCATCTGCCACATCAAAAGTGCAGTGTCTGCTTTACCATGAGTCACGCCACCATGGATGTCACATGTTGTAAAGTGCTTTCTCACTTTAGTAACGTTCTCAACTAATTTGTCGCCGCGATGTCGCGCTTTCTATATGTCGGCATAAAATGAAGAAGAGGCATTCCGTCCATTGCTCTACTCCATTGAAGTGTGTGTTTATTTGTGTTATAAAGACATATTTTGCAAGTCAGCGTGCGTGCACTGTTCTTAAGATGGCCGCGCGTGACGCCACCGCTGCTGGCTATCCGGGGCATTTGCTCACTATGGCAGCTGCTGAGAAATCCTGGTCTCCGGTGCCTCCCTGGCTGAAGTAAGTATCCCCGTCGGATGGGCGGTATGTTTTATAAGTTGGTTGCCTGTGACTTCATTTCCCCTAGTCTTTATAGGTCGAAGCAAGGGTCACCAGCGGAAAGGTAAGTTACTCGGTATGTGCCCCGTGACGCAAGCGTAGTGATTTGGGCAAGTTGCTAATGCATGATTGCGTGTAGGTAGATGTGTGAACGATCCGCTGATGAAGCATCGCAACGCTGTCGACAAGAATAATTGTGGCTTCCTTAATCTCGATTTCTGGCTCTGCGCTTGTCAGCCAGATGTTTGTAAGACCATCACTGTCGGGAAAAGGTGTAACCGGCTTATCAGATTATTGAAGTGGAAGTAATGGATAGGCTTGGTGGCCTCATTGCCTTCCAATCGCGCTGTAAGAATTCTTTTTTTAAAGATTATTATGCATGAGTACCGGGTTGCTCAGAAGTGTTCGGCCTGACCATGCAGAATCCTCCACAAAACCTTGTCCATTTCATATTTCACACTATCTCCCAAAAGCGTGACGCAATTCGCACAGTGCTTCAGTACAATGCGGCGGAACCAGCAACGTTATTGCTGGTTCCGCCGCAGCTATAACCTCAAAATCACTCGAAAAAAAAATTTTTTTGAAGCTCTTCACGTTGAATACGTGGAGCAAGATCGGGTGAGTAAGGTGGGCGGTCGATGCATTTGAAGCCTATAGTTTGCTCAAACGAACCATTGTTTTTGCAGCTCGGTGTGCTGGGCGTTTGTCCTGCCAAAAGAGAATAATTTTTGCAACTTCCCGCTTCGCTCGCTCTTTAAAACATCCGTTAATAGAAACAGTAAGTTCCGTTAGTATTCTGCGTTCACTGTACGAACGAGCTTGCTAGAAATAGTCTGTCAGTAATATCCTGTATCCCCCCAAACTGTACCCATAACATTCCCGGCTGATTTCTGAGCTCCGACTTTCTTTTACCGCAGATAAATATAGTGCTGCCACTGCAGGGACTGCTGTGCAGCTTCAGAATTATAGCGAAACAGCCACGTTTCGCAGACGCACGTCGGTTTGCTACCCTGCACTGGGAAAAGCGGATATAGGGACGAAAAAGATGAAATTAATATTCAGACGTGAAAATCTGCACACCGTTACAAAAAAGAATGTTCTTTCGATGAAATCAATAAAATAATACCGAATATTTTCGAAATGGGTCGGGCCGAGAACTCTCCAGCACCACTGTACATTGAGCATACGCTGGAAACCACGGATATAAGGCCTGCTAGGGTGGATGGAGGCTTGGTCGAGCTGGTAAAATGCAGTTGAAAACGCTGTATCCCCTCCTCTGTACTTGAATTGGCTCATGGTTCGCTAAGTACACACGGAAGTAGCCCTGTGACGGTTTCTAGACACATGGACAAAAATATAAACAAGGTTTATACCTTCTCTCCGGTTTTCTTTAATGAGTGAGAAGGTTACCGTGACTGTGAAGCCATTGCCTCTAAAGCCTCCAACGTAACAGTTTTGTTGGCTGGATATCTAGAAGAGTACGGCTGCAGTAAGTTTTCTGAACCGCCACGTTCGAGTTCTAAGGCGGAATGAGCCGCTCGAGGCTCCAAGAGCAGCTTTTGTAAACGAACTGGTTTGTTTCGCTTAAGATCCACACGGTACATCGTTGTATGAAACTTAAGTGCTAAGATCCTTGTGGAGAAAAATTCAGAGCCATTCCACTCTGTGAAGGTGGATGACCAGCGGAGCTGTGTGTGAGGTCTATTGACCCTTTTCGCGGAGCAGTTTGTTCTAGAGAAACGAGATGGCACTTATCATACGTTGCCTCAGCGACAGCGCTCGAATACGAAACCATTACCGCTTCTACCTTGCTTCTGTGTGATCAGCCTCCTGCCGTGGTTGCTCAGTGGCTATGGTGTTGGGCTACTGAGCACGAGGTCGCGGGATCGAATCCCGGCCACGGCGGCCGCATTTCGGTGGGGGCGAAATGCGAAAACACCCGTGTACTTAGATTTAGGTGGACGTTAAAGGACCCCAGGTGGTCCAAATTTCCGGAGTCCCCCACTACGGCGTGCCTCATAATCAGATCGTGGTTTTGGCACGCAAAGCCCCATAATTTCATTTTTTTTTCTGTGTGATCAGCTGTCGGAAATGCAACTGAGTTTTCGCTGACGCACTGTGCTCCATTCATGCTGGTTTGAATCATGTGGATTGAAGACGCGCGCAGTAGTTGGCTGCAAAAATAATGACTGGCATGTCAAGGAATGTAATGAATATATGGGGCCAAGTTCGCGGACCGCTGCTGCAACTGTCCGTACGTGTTTCCGGCACTTCGAGAAGTACGGCTTGCTTTCCTCGAGGATGCACAAATTTGCTCGTCCTCCAGCGTTGTATCGCTAACCTTCAAAGAAAGGGCTTCAGCCGCGGTACGTCGGCAAGAGTGAGTACCGCTCGTTAAACAATTGATAAAGGGAGTGTCAAGAATAAGTGAATGGGCGCACACTTGAGTATATGCGCACTACATACGCGCAATAAGTGACGGTACTACACCGATAGCGCACGAATGGTTGAAGCTGAATGTTTCGTGACGGTCCACAAGAGTAAGCGAGTTACTAGCGATAATGCGCATTTGCTACAAGGTATTACAATGTTCAGAACAGCTACGTTTCAAGCCTTGTGCGCAACAAGAACAAACCTAACGAAACTGAGAACAACCCCGAGCGATTAGGCAGAAAATAATCAGATAGTGACCGCACCGAGAAACTTTACTGAGTCAGAAATATGACAAGCCGCTGCTTCAAAATATTTGCCAAAGAAAGATCGAAGAGCAAGACACACTAATCCTGATTCATTTCATGAGCGGAAAGTTTGGAATTCATATTTAGCCCCGCTTTCAGAGCAAGTACCGTATTGGACGTAGCTTAATCTGTTCCGAAAGCGCTTTTACATGTTCTCTGAAGCTGTGGCCAAAGCTTCGTGTCGTCCACCCAGTCACCGTCTACAATATCTCCCGAAACAGAGGTTTGCTAAGCCGCACCGGTGTCATACACATCCACTGTAAACACGGAGGCGGTTGAGGCAAGCAATGGACGCTTCACCACGTGATCAAACATGGCCTCGCCCACGGGATCGCCGCGAAAAGGGTCAATACACGACCAATGACGCGTCGTGGGCACACTGATGTTTGTGTAACGTCGAATGCCGAACCTTTCCGAGAGAAACGCCACGAACCACTTCCCGTCTGGCCGAGACACGTCTATGTTGAAATCGCCCACAATTACGATGGGAGTGAAGTCGGTAGGGGTGATCCAACCAACGGTAGTACATACGCTTGGCGTTTGCGGCACGATCTCCGTCCGGATTACGTGCCGCACGCCGTCGCCGCGCACATTCCCGCTTCTGTTCACGACGCTGTTCTTCGTAGGCGCGCTGTTGTTCCGCAGTCCTCACCGCACGCGGCCTAGCCATTGCACGGGTGGAAGGGTACTGTGATAACGTCAAACCGCAATCCATACTAAACAGTGTCTATTCCGGTTTTACTTTTTTATTGCGATATTTTTTATCACAATACGTTGTGACACTTCTCGCGATTAGAAGCAGCTGGGGCATACCCGGCGATACGCTTCTATCATCGTTTGCATATCACCGTTTTATCACCGCGATCGGCCGGTCGCGAGCCGTGCCGAAAAGCCCAATTGTGTCGTAGACTGCGAAACACAATTTTTAACCTTGCCGGAGTCCAATAGTGCAGTGGTACCATGTTCCAGTGCAGAAGGAACGCAAGAAAAAATTGGAGGACGTATAAGCTTCGGCTTTAAGAGTGGAACGCGATAGCGTTATCGGGCCCCGTTCGCATCGCATTTTTCTTTGAGTAGGCTTCACTGCAACACAGAACGAGGAAAGCCAGCTTACAAAGACCAAGCTTAAACGGATCCACTTAAAGTCGGCTTCGCATTTAAACAGAAATACATTGCCAGGAAGATGTTTTTCCAGGGGCACTATAAGTCGTCTTATATATTACAATGTGAAGGCCCTAGGACGTTTTTTTTTATTATTTTATTGATTGTTTGCTATTGCCCCGACGCGCGCGCGTGTCCAAAACGCAGTTGGCAGGCCAAGTCCCAATTTGACCTGCCGAGGATGCGAGCGCCATCTAGATATGATTTTCGCAAGTAATCTACCCGAGCGCGCCGCTCTTGGTATGGTAGAAATGCTGGAAAAGGCGTTTGTGTTTGAGTTTCCTCGTAAGAGAATTGTTTTCTCGTACATTCAAATTACAATCCGACGCCACCATGTCTGTGGGTTGTGGTTAAGTCGTACTTTACCATTTTCTGACGGATTTCACTGTGAGAAATTCAATTTTTGTTCACTAACACCTTGCGCCACCCGGAGGGCCTGCGCGGTGTGGGTGGTTCGGGATGATTTTCTCCGCCACGGACGCCGACACTGACGCCGGATTTTCTGCGACATGGGGCCCTTAACGCTATCGCGTTAAGACGCCGGGAGCCCAAGAAACCAGGCTACATTTAAAAAAAAAGGAGACATACGGGTCGCCGAACAGGCGAGCGCGCAGCCATCCTCGCATGCTTCGGTGGAGTGTCTGGCGCATGACGCATGCATCTGGCGCGTAATTGGCCTGTCGCTAGGTAACGCAAGAAAAATAAGTCGCAAAGTATAAGTTCATTTATACGCAAAGCTTAAATTTTAGTTTTAGCGGGAAGGAATCTCACATTCTTCTTTTTATTAGGGAGCCTACATACGCGGCCCGCTTTAGGGTGGTGACATCTCGAACCAGTGTTGCCTAAAACAGCCCCCAAATTTGACGGGCCGCCATGTTGGTCCCCAATGTCAGCCCCGAGCATCGTGAAGCGCCGACTGCGAAGGTTGCGAGCACCTTTTCGTCTTTTGAGGGTTGTCCCACGAGCACTATTTCGTGTCGAATGTAAATAATTGTTACTGAGCGAGCATTTTTAGGTTAATTAACGGAAGGGTGCGCTATGTAACGCGTGATACGGCGTACTCCACAGAAAAACATGCGAGAGCCTAGTGCAAGAATTTCAGTCCATCTGCTTGTAGAAATGTTTATTAAAATATGAATTAAAAATCACGGAGCCATAATTTTGAATTATACGTTCCGTATGATGCGAAAGCTAAAGCCTTTTTGTTGATTCTAATACTGTATTGTGAATGCGTTAGTGAATAATGAGATTATTTGTTTTTGTGAAACTCCTGCAGTAGTTGGTTGTGCTTTAAAGCTGTGCAAGCTATACGTTGCAATGCTGCACAAAAAAAAAAGTTTCATCCTGCATCCACCACCAGCCGCAACAGTTTTTTTTTTTGACCTTGGTAACTAGATTTCTCGGCAAATGAAACTATTGCCAAGCCCAGTACATTAAACAGTCATTCAGAGACATAGCACCAAGTGAGTTTCCTCTGGGTGAGTTCAGCAATGGAAACAAATACGTGCACAACTGAACAAGCATATTTATTGGGTTACATGATCAGCCTCGGAAAACACTTTGCAAATAGTCTGCATCTCAACTAAAGTGATACTAAAACAGGAGACGGGCTGCATCCTATAAGAATGTTTCAAAAACCTACAGTGAAACAAACATTAAACATTCTAAAGGAACTTGTAGCATTTATAGCGTTACAGGCAAGCACACAATCCCTACCAGTTCTCACAGAGAAGCCACCTTAACCAAACCAGTGCTCCATGTACCTCCGTAATCTACTGGCAGTCATGGCGTCTTTTGAAGGGCAGCAAACGTAGGACTATGGCCAAGTCCAGCTGTGTGAGATTGAATGTGATGTCTAACCGCTGGTTCAAGGGTGCACTTGCATCCTCCACGAAATTCGGGGTACACATAAATGAAGGTATTGAAGTCGCGGATGAGGAGCTCCGCTAAGGCATGCTTTTCAGGGTGGTATGCTTTTCTGCATGCCGTCGGATGCTCTCACTGCGGAATGCAGGTACATTATCAGAAACAATCACCTGGTGTGTCTAAATGTCTCTCTTTCCATTAATATGATGACACTGTTCACATTATCCGGGCTTTGCCACCGCCATACATGTTCACTGGTAAAAAGCCACCATAAAAGACCGAGTCCGGTGCACACCCTCTCGATTCTTCTTGAGTTGAGAGAAAATCGAGATTGACAACTTCGAAGGGCACATCTGAACATCAAGGAATGACCATCTGGTTTCATTTTGGGTGGAACTTGGCACGAATAGCATGAAAATTGTGACAGGTCCTCACATAATCCTCCGCAACAGCTTTCATGTTCTTCGAAGTGAAATGTTTCTGAATCTTGCAATGAGTCGCCCATAAGCCATCATGGCCACCCGAGTGTAGACTGTCTTAATAAAGCCGCAATATTTTTTACATGTTGCATGGAGGCACCACGAATGTTCCATTGATTAATTCCAACTTCAGCGTCTTCCCATACACTTGCGATGCAACAAAATTACACGAAAGGGGTGCGTGTTGCAGAGGATTTCTTTGAAGGAGCTACACAGCATTCATTTAATCAACAAAAACTATGTGCTTTAAACCATCTTTCTTTGGCGAAAATGAATACGAAAAGATTAGTTGCTTTGAATAAACAACATGTGTGCATAATAAATGTCGCATAGCAAGCACCAAAACATGAGTCAAACAGTAATAAAGCCAAAAAGTTCATGCCAGTTCAAAGAATATAAATTCAAGTAAAGCCGTCACAGGAGACCACGGTTATGCAAACTTTCACTGCCACTGTACCAGGCGGAGCACACAATACCACATAGCTTCAATACAAACCTACATTCTTGCGCCATTAAATTCTGGTGCACATAGTCACTTTCTGATTATGCAATAGGAATACGCCTTCGAAGTATTCTCACCTATTTTCTCAGCACAACTGTGCAGTCGCAGGATACAACACATCACTGAAATCAAGACTGCCAATGATATCTGTCAACAAAATATGTTACAGCCATACAAAAAAGACAAGCATTAAAGAAAGTTAATCTGATACTAGTGATGCTGCATTCAGGTAAAGTCAATATTAGCAGCTAGAACGCATGGAAGCATGCTGTTTTTCAGTACACTAAGCAATGAACAAACAGCTTTGGTGCGAAACATTTTAGTGAATGCCCCACCTGCTCGAGGCGTTAAAAAGACATCCAGAGGCACACGTCAAACACTTCTGCAAACACATCACACAACCACAGCAGCATTAAATTAACCACTGAGACGCCACACACGGCTCAGATAAGATTAGCAGCGGCACAGGTTCTGCTGGACTGTCCGTTCACCCTCTGCGCATGCTGCTGTCGGAGATGAATCTTAAGTCTTGTCCTCACATACTTCTCAAGGAGCATTTTGCATGCCCTTGATTCATGCGCGTCACAACACCCTAATCTCATAGCCACAGACTTCCGCAAGGCACTCAGGATACCTGTAAATGGAGCTTTGAGAGTCAGGATCTCATTCATGTTTGCGAAAGTCTTAAAGTTTTCCTCACATTCTATTAAAACTTGCATCACTGTTTGGCTTGGCTGGATGAGCTTTCCGCTATTCTTGACATACTCTTTCAGCTGTATAAGAGCATTTTACTGGCCTGTTGCACGGCCAACCAGGGCTCTTTCACAGTCTTTGCACTCTCCAAGAAAACCGATGACTGACTTCAGCAAAAAGCCTCCCAAGTACGCAAGGATATCGCACTCTTCTGTGGTAAGTGCATAAACAAACAAGTTCTCAAGCTCCTCGGGCTCCTGACCTTCCACTTGATCCTGTTTGAAACTGGGGTCAAGAAGGTCAGCCAGGTGCGTGCTGTCATCAACACCATAGCTAGATGATGTCGGTGTGTTTACAAACTGGCCAACGCAGATAAGCTTTAAGGCACACTTGACATCATATGCGCTCGGCAGAGGTTTTCTGAGCCTCAATACAGAAAAGATGTTTTCGAGACAATCCTGTGACAATCTACCAGTTAGCAAGTACTTGTAATTGAGCTTGTTCAGAAGCTCATGAGAAAGACGCAGGACAACAGTAGTTGACACCAAAAGGCCAGCTTGTGACGGCTTCCAGTGTGCAGTAAGTCCCATATTTAGTCCACAGAAGGTGGCACAAGCTAGTCCAAGGAGTTCAGTTGCTTCCTTGTGTTTTGAAAGATTGAAATTGCTCAAAGCAACAACTGGATGCCGTGACGACATCAAGGTGTACCACCTACTGACAAGTTCAAAAAACCACGCCGTCGCCTCCGGTTCAGGAGGTAAGATTCCTTGCTTAATCAGATAACGTATAGCCGGTGGAGCCTCACGGAACATTTGAACAGCAATGTTCACTTTCATTGTCGTGAAGTGTCCAAGGCTGATGTGGACGTCGGAGAGCCTGCTGGCAATCTTGAGCTCCTTGTCTCTGTCATGTGTGAGAACAGCTTCGACATGGTCTATGTTCACAGTTCCTGCTGTAAGCTTGTGCTCACGTATAGTTGCTTCTCCTAGAGTGAATGTCTTCACACGGAGCAGTTGAGCACGAATATTCTTCAGGACGTGGGCTGGATCAGCCATAAAATATAGCTGCCTACCTTCAAGGTGTGGGTGTGAAACAGAGCACACATTCTCAGAGTGCCTATGGCTTGAGAAGCCAAGAAGGCGCCAGACTGCACGGTTGGCAGCTCCCATATCACTTGTAACAACAAGCACTCTTAGTGTGATGTTGAAACAAAGTTCAATCAAATTGAAGACGAGGTTCTTCAGAGCTTTCCCATCAACTGAGCGTGCAGTGAAATGATATGCAATTACTTGTTTCCGCCGTGTGTTCAGTCCACCAACCATGAATACAAGGGCGTGGTTAGCAACATCTGCAGTCGCTTCAGGCAATGTAGTGCCACCGAAAAGGCAATCAAGGGACCGATCGTGATCAAAGCCCTGACTTATCTCCATCTCGTCCATGAAAAGGACACAGTCCTTTTCAATATCTTCCATTGCCTCTAGCTTGTGCTTTAAAACATTCAACACTTCATGGAGAATGCCAGGCAGGAAGCGAATGTTTTGAAGCCTTCAGATCAAGGTCCTGTTGCTCGGAATCGGGTACGACAAAGATCTCAGCATTTCGTAGCCTGTTGTGCCACTCGTATGGTTTATCTGAAGTGCCACTCGTATGGTCTTTTCAGACCACTTATGGCCCTTCGTTGTCTTCATCGTCAAAGATTTCACTTGGTCTTCATTGAGAAATGATGCCGATTTCAGTGCGCACACTTCTTTTTCAAGTGAGGACACTTTTTTCCTCAGGCTCTGTAGCTTCAACCTTGTTTTATCGTGAACCCTCTGCAAGTTTATGTACTTGCGAGTGAGATCACTAGTTTTCTTGCGTAACTCTGCATTTTCTTGCCCGATGGTCACCGAAGATGAGCCTGCATTGCCTCCAAATGGTTGATGTGTGGCGATGACATCGCGTGACTGACCAACACTGTTCGTGCTGTTTGGAACAGGAATGCCATTGGGGTGCTGTGGGAACAAGCACGGTGCCACCGCAGATGTCAATTCATGAGCGTTTTCATTTCCGGCGTGACAAGATGCTTCTTCTACAACTAAGGTTGGCACTGGAGCACTGTCATCCATCTTAGTCGAATCGCTATCTAAAGACTGGTGTGGCTCCGGGGAATTTGCAGGGGTGGCATCGCAGCAAGGCTGCACAGGACAGCTGCGCTTCTTTGGTGGCTTCCGATGTTTGGGGGCGGCTGGAATAAAGAGTAATATGTGCATAGGCTGTTAGCATTTAGAATGAAGTAACATAAGTACCAAATCTGCCAAGCCCATATTTACGAAAAATATCTTCAACCATGGTTCACTGACGATGAAAACAGGTTATTGTAATCAAAAATGACGAGACACAGAAGAACACACAGTACACAAGACAAGCGCCACTCTAAACTAATATTTATCTTGATTCACCTCCCTTAATGTATACAGCAAAGTCAATTTGCGCAAGCGCACTGCACATCACGATCGCAGCCATGCATATCACCAATCATACTGGTTAATGCATCATATCTAAGCACTGCAATTCTTTACCGCGCAATACAACAGACGAATCACTTATACAGGCGCTACCTTTCTTTCTAATTTGGTACGCCTCTAAAATTTCTCTAGGCAGTAGTGGCAAAGCCGTAGCCCAACAACAAGTTCTGTTAAGGCTTCACTGAAACGGATGCACTCAATATATATGACCAATTATGGGTGAATTTCATGCCTCTATATACAAGCAACATCGACAGGCAGTAAAAGCAAATGATCACTCACAATACGGCTTCATGATTCAAATAACAGTAGTATACCATACATAGCAAAATACAAAAAAGAAAGACCACACAGTCTTATCTGCACTCACGTACAGCGCAAATGACTCCATCAGAAGCAAACTCGCATGTTTAAGGCCATCGTGTGTCAAATAACAGCACAATTGAAAACAATAAAAACAAATATAGACAAGGGAGATACATCCTATCCAATGTCGCATTATTCAACGAGTCTTATACAAAACGTAGCGTAATCTTCACTTCGGACTTACCTCGAAAAGCAAAAACTGTTGGAACGGCATCTGGCCTCAATTTCTTCAAGCCATCTTGCCTTTTCTGTTCGAAGCTTGAATCTTCGAAATGAGCCTGCAATAAATGTCACCACACGGTCGTTAGCATAATTAAGTGCATTCCCGTGAACGTTCCGAACGGGGCTGCACGCAAGACGCATTAGAAGGAAAATCTTTCAGCCGTACAAGTTTGCGAAGCGGGCGCTCGACTGTTCATTGTAATGTAGCACACAACTGATAAAAACTATATGTGCACATTTGCCTCTGAAGTCCGTCCTCAAACGTGTTCTCCCATTATGCATTCGTAGCTTGATCGTTCTGTGCACAAAATAGATGCAACAGCACACCAATAGTAAAAGTGCCGATGCAGCTTCAAACGATCATTGAACTACCAACTCAGGGCTTTTGGCGAGAAGTTCCGTTCAGTAGCGTAAATATTTTGTCGGGATGGAAGCGGTGACTCGACGTCAAAGAAGACACGTCAATTTGCGCGTCTTAAAAAGGGCGCGGGCTGCACATCTCTTATCGACAACCGCGTGCTCGAGTGATCCTCGCTACTCGCTGTTACAACAGGATAAAGCACCACGTCGACTAGTTGCCTAGCCTCTCAGTCGAGACACATTTGTGATCAGCACCACGCGGCTCAATTTCACGCCCGTGGAAAGCCGGCGCGAGCATGGACAACACATCCAGGTGAAAAAGCTCTTGAAAGTTGAAACTACAGCTGATCTTCCTACTCGCGACACATCCCAGAAACGACACGTTCGATTATCTGGATACGTTGAGACGGTCAAATTCATAAAGCTTGTTCTACAGCGAAAGAAAAACAACGAGGAAAACAGACAGTACTCACATAGCAAACACGTGAAGCGGTGGTGGGCTCCCAGCAGTCTCGCTTCACTTGCGCGAGCCAGCGTTTTCTTCGGCTCGGGCTGGTTGGGAAGCGAAACATTCGCACGCCCTTCCTGCAGTGGTTAGTGCACAGAGGTACGCAACAACCAGGCATTTTTGCTCCTCAGGCTTCGCTGACCGCATTTAACACGTTTCCACAGCCTTCGACGCTGCCTAGACGAGGATTAAACGCGATTCCGCTGCACGGCTCACGGCGGCAAGCACACAGCAAACTGGTGTGGGGACCAAGATGGCGCTGCGTCTCTCTCGGGCAACTATGTGTTTTGGCGGCCGGCGGCATGTGGTGTGTCAAAGGCTGACACCACTCTAGACGGAAGTCCCGTATGCAGGCTCTCTACTTTTTATCCGATGCTCGCGGCAGCTATCGGCTGATGTAAATACTAGCGTGACGTATTTCCTGTTGCCAGTCTTCACCGAGTGTCCCCTCTTGTTGAATTTCTTTCTTTCTCTATGGCATGCCGCGCTTGATTTGTTCCCCTATTTTTAGTGTAGTTTGCTCTGAGGGATTCCGTAATGACGTACTCGTCAAAAATATCTCCTGCAGCCAAGGCCTCTCAGCGTCGCCGCTTTAGCATTGGAGCAGTCAACGATGCCTTCGTAGGGCAAACGCGGGAGCATGCAATATATTCCCCTATCCCGTTGCGAGCAACCAAACTTGCTTTCACAGGGCCATGTTATGCGGCGAACACGCTGTGTGTGTACAGTAGTAACACCGCGGCAAATCAATAAGACCTATAGCAAAGAGCGCGCGGCCCGCAAGCTTTCTACGCGCATCGTGCGCTCGGCCGCTTGTTTATCCTGCACGATGGTAGTGGGTACCCAAAGTGCGCACAGGGTTGTCGGCATTATGGTGTTGTGGTAGTTGCTGATACTACATAACTAAACGGGCGCGATAGGACACGACACAAGAGGAAACACAACGCTGTTGTGTTGCTTCAAGGGGCCCTGAACCACTTTTTTATCGAAGTGGAGAAATACATTTGAAGTGAAAATAGGTTATTACTGAAATACTTTGCCGCAAAAAGTACCTAAATGCGTTCAGCAGAAGCGGAGTTATTGGCAATCAAACACGGCCTCCACTGTGCTCCCCGTCCCTCTTCAATGCCTTCCACTGCGTAGGCTACGGCGGAGTGGGGCGGGGCCACAACGCTCCGCCTTCGAAATGTCACTGTGGCGCGCAGTTCAAATTTCATTTTGGATGTTAACGTAGATGCCACGACTTCCGATTTTGGTGCCTACGACGCGCTAAACGTGAGCCAAAGGCGGTTGTCCTCAGCGAGCCGCATTGCGCTTAGCCACTGGACTCGTGGCGGCACCCCGCGGCGGCCGCGGTGTAGCCGACCGCAGCGACCAATAGCAGCCGCGTATTGGAATGTGCTTTATTACGCAATAAAGCACACAGAAGAGAGTGAGGATCATGGTTTCTGTTGAAACGAGAGCATTTGAGAGAAAGGTGACTTCGCGCTCCGCTTGCGAGCTCCACGCACCACGTACGACAGCAAAACGTGGCTGAGATGTTCAAAGCAGCGTGTGCTACCCGCATACTATGTTATTTCACCAAGCCCGAGGGGTGGTTCAGGGCCCCTTTCAAAGAACTCCGTGGCTAGTTGTGTTAACGAAAAGGGAACTGCACTGTACGTGTGCTTGACCAGCGTTTCACCGCACCTTGCTTGAGGGGCTTCGAGGCACGGCGCTGGCGTGGCATTCGGGCCGAAGGAAACATGACGGGAGGCGAGACTGGATGATGCGGCGGCCCGGTGGCAAGAGTGGACGAGAGAGCAATGCGTGAACGTACGATTGCGTGCACGGACTAGAGCGGAGAGTTTCCCTTGCTTTTCTTGTAATATAAGCTGATTTCTCGAAGAGTTATTAAATCGATATCTATACTTTCAAATCGTGAGGACGACTCAGTCAATATCCATCATTTCCGGTTTACCTACGCGGCTGCGACGATATCGGAGCGGACGACTTTAACCTAGCCCTAAAAAGAAAGAGAAGCTGGTTAGTAAAATTTTTTTAACCCGTAAAACACGCACGCCATGTGTCATGGTCAGCAGAAAAAAAAAAACGGCGTGCTCGAGGAGGAAAGAAAAGCAAATAAGCGAATACAGCAGCGCGGACATTGCGGCCGCGAATGAACGCCGTCCACTTCTCTGTAAACGACACGCGAGACCTGCTTTTGTTACGTGTCATGGCTCAACGCATGTTTGGCGCCTCAAAAACAGAGTACGGCGCTCGTGGAGCTGTATTTTTCGCCCGCCCTCAACCATGCAGCGCAAGGCTACCCGCCACGTGCAGGTGCGTAAAAATATCCGCTTTTGCACAAACCGTTTTTTGTTCATAGCTCATTACTTAGAGTAGCAAACTGAGCAAAAAGCCAAGTGCTGATTTCTTCCTCTGCTACAGACCTGAAGCATGGTGTCGTAATTTATATAACGCAATGTCAATTCGCGCTGCCTACGACGCCAGGTATATATGCCATAGTTCGCTCGCCACCTGTGCAGTAGGAAACACCGAAGCAGAGAAAATGAACTTTGCTGCTGTCAAGGTAACGAGGCGTAGAAGCTACGCACATTCCATGCTGACACAGGGATTCTTGTTGCGCACTGTGTAAATATACATGAAGATTGCCTCGTATTTGCGCGTTCGTAAACTGCATACTAAAACGAAAACGTTCCACTCAAATAGCCGCCTAGACTTGAATCAGCCTAAACTTGAAGGCGCCGCCTCGCGACACGCTTCCATTCCCCTCCGTGTTTCTCCTTTGCTTCTCATCCAGTCTTCGCGCCTCCGCGGCACACTGGAAGAGGTTTGGGAACAAGTCTTCGCGCCTCCGCGGCACACTGGAAGAGGTTTGGGAACACTCACTGCGGAGCATCGGGGCCAAGCGAGTAGTGTATCCTGTGTAAGCTTTGCCTTTCGACCTTGTGACCAAGGTCCACGCATGGCCAGACCCTACAAGTACAACACTACTACGGGCTCTACGGGCACGGGTCGTTCGATGGTGGTAGGGCGCTTCTACGTTTGTGGTACTCCTTCCGCGAAATGACCGGACCTTCCAAATGCTCACTGTTCAGCGCTGTTTTCGCGAGCGCTGAGGTGAGCCGGACTATCAGCAGTGCTGTCGTCTATCGTAGTTAGGTTAGTCATCATGTTATTTGAGGCTTTCAACGTAGAATTTACGGAGGCATGCTGTGTCACCTTCGAGGCAATCTTGGCGTACATGCGGCACAGCGTCAGCGAAAAATTAGTATATAGAGTGAACAGCAACAATTTCTACGGCGATCCTTTTCATTACCTTTGTAATCCTTGGAAGGTAAATTTTATTCTTCTACGAGATATTTCCGGCTGCGCGCTTAATGATCCCGCTGCGTGGTCACCTTTTATAGTTGGTTTCTGGACATTGTGATGCACAGGAAATAAGGTGTTATATCGTATGTTCGGAAATTGTTTACCTCCTTGTTCTTTCCAAGATTTTTCGCTTGTCATCCCTGTGCGTGTGTTATATGTTGGGCTTACATTATTGTCTGAATTGCTGGATGTATTCACGGCAAAGTTTTTGTAAATGTCTGCAATGTTGTATTGCTAAACTGCATGCAATGTGTCTATTTTTAAGGAAAAAAAAAAGCCGACCTTGTAATTCGGCTATAGCCTTGAAATATAAGGTTGCAAATACCTAATTTCACGCGCTTACACGTCTCATAAGGCATTTATTTTGTACGGTTTGCACGTACTCAGTGCGGATGACAATAAAAGCTAAAGCGGGAAAGTGCTGGGGTGTACATAGTCGAGGCGCCGCACACTCTGCGACGCCGCTGCCAAAAATGGCTGTCTGTATGTCTATGCCTGCTGTAACAGTATAACATATTAAATTTCGATAATTGGTATCATAGATCTGCAGAATAAGCGAGCACTCACTCTCGCTCGCCAATATTTTTTCAGGATGTGCACTCACTTTATTCACATCACACTCATGTGCACTCGCTCACGTTCGTACATTCAAACACACTAACAGCAATTCAACTGCGTCTGTTACCTGGTCTTCCCCGAAGTGAAGAAACAGTGCTGCGTCGCGTACGTCTGGGCGTTACATTCACCAATGCATACTCATTCTTGATAGCAATGACCGATAACGTCGAATGCAATGCCTGTGTTGGCGAAGAAAATGTAGAACACCTGCTGTGCTATTGCCCGCATTTAAAAAATGAAAGGCTTGACCTTGGCACCGCTGTAAACCAACTAGGCGGAAAACATTTCTCGTTGGACAATACCTTAGGACCATGATCTCCCATATCACAGCTGCAGAAGACCACCAAAGCGTTGCTGCGATTTCTGAAGGCAGCCGGACAGAGCGACCGTTCCTGACACAGCAGTGAGAATTTTCACGGCGGCGACATCAACACTGAACTTCTCCGTGATCTTTTTTCCCCTTCCCCCAGTTGAGGTTAGTCAACCGGCCTTAGTTCTGGTTAGCCTTCTTGCCTATCATTTAACCTCTCTCTCTCTCTCTCTCGTTCTTATTCACGCCCACTCACGCCCTTCATCACTCACTCATAGGTTGTAGCATGTCTCTGCGTGACACATGCAGTTTACCAGCATGTCGTACACATTGGCAGACTGTGTGAATAGCTCTTTGACTTTCCCTAGCACAGGCTAGCTATTCAGAGGTAACCCCTGGTTGCTCTCCCTGTCTTTCCTATAGTTATACTTATCTGTCTATTTGACCTTTATCTGTTTATATCTCTAATTGTATATCTGTCTAATTTTTTATTGCGAATTGTTCTCACGCTTTTCACTTCCTTCCCCGCAGCCCCACCAACTAGCTGTTTCTCTCTCTCTCTCTCCCTCTCTACTTCATTATTTATTTTCGTCTCTCCTGTTTCCTGTGTGGAAAACGCATAATGCGCCCTCATGTAACTTTTTTTTCTCTGTTTCCTTGCAGCTTCGTTCATGCTTCTTTCTTTGTTTCGTTCTTACTGCTGCATTCAGAGGGGGTCAGAGACTCACGACTGTGAAATCAGTGTGAGTGAGTGTATACTAATGAGTAAGTATTATGCCCCGCATCGAGTGTGGCTCTGCTTCTAGGCGCCAATCGTGCGTTCAACCGTGGCCCTAAAAAATTCGTTTACTGCAGCGGATACCCCGTACTGCGGAGGTGACGGCATGCATTCGCAGCAGCAGTGCTATCGTTATAAGAAGACACTGCTGTTTCAATGGCTTCCTGTTTGCCCTTCCCGAGCACACCTTCGCGCTGCTCTGCATGTCTGCTGCCGTGTGGGTTTTATGGATTTTCTAGTTATCGCAATCGTTTCTCTCTCTCTCTCTCTCATTGTGAATTAAATTCACATGACTTATTAATGATAGAACCGTGAGGTTCAGCACCAACGGCGATTTGCGCGGAGCATCTCGAGAAACGTTTCGGCCGAGGAGTTCTGCTGGCATAGACAAGTTGGGAGCTGCAAGCGTCGCGACTGAGGTCATTGTGATATCACAGATTTTAGAGTATCTTGTGTGTGTGCAGTCTTTCCGGCAGAAAAGTTTTTGAAACTGTCTAGGTCCAGTCGGTGTTTCTTTTGGAATGCAATGTAGTACTCCTCTGTTACAGGTTAACAGTTAACCAGAGCGAAGTAGACAGTGCCAAAATGTATATGACCTCACGTCAAGCTAGTGTGGGAGCTTCAAGAAAGTGCTCACCCTTTTTTTTCGGTTTTCTGTCGTTTCTGGATCACAAACCCTTCCCCTTACGGTAAGAGTAGTGGTTTGGCTACTGCAGAAGCATGATTAAATAATACAGCCTGGCTTAATATTCATCTTTAGTTAAACAAGCTAAGAGCGGGAGTTTTCTGAAGCGAGAATAGGTCTCAAACTGCAGGGGAAAGACCAAAAGTGATCTTGTTAACTTCCTGCTGTATATGTATGTCAGCACCGAATTTGAGTCGACTCATGAGCTCGTGACATGTA
Organism: Dermacentor silvarum; assembly: GCF_013339745.2. Lineage (NCBI taxonomy): Eukaryota > Metazoa > Arthropoda > Arachnida > Ixodida > Ixodidae > Dermacentor > Dermacentor silvarum. Next base: position 159,484,721 of record NC_051154.1, read on the forward strand.
GCACACGCGCTCACTTCAGTTAGATTCACAACCAGTCTCAAACATCGGCACTGAATCGCGCTTATGCGCACTCTCGCTCATCGGAGCGCACTTCCGCTGAAACGTCCGGTCACGTTCACCCGCATTCACTCACGTTCGGTCTCGCTCATTTGCTTCCATTCACGGGCACCCACGCTCACACGTCGTCTCGCGCTCACCGGCAATGACTCACGTTCGTACTCGCGTCAACTCACACTCACCGGCTCTCGACACAACTCACGTCCCTGCACTCACGCCGTTCGTCACTCGCCCTCACATTTGTGAAATGAGCGTGAGTGAAAATGAGTGAGTGTACTCACGAGTGAGTGTGCCGACCTATGATTGATATGCTACGCATATGCTGGGGAGTCGAGCTCTGCCTCTTCCTGACAAAAATTGCGCATATGGACAAGTTGATAGCACTGTGAAACGTGTCACCAACAGGGAGGATAAAGTGGATGGCGCCAAACCGGTTCGCGAGCGTTATCTCATTTTATTTTTCTGAACCGGAACGCTATCGGAACGCCTTGAACCCGAACCGAACCGGTATTTCTTTCGGTTCGATACCCTGATTTCGGCGATTTATTCCGAGTTGCATGACGTTGGCGAATAAACGGATCAACCACGAGAACGTACCGGAGCTTTCTTCACGCACATTCACATTTTCTCTTCTGTACGCTTTGTTATATGTGTGTGGCGCTTGACGCGTTTCCGTTCCATGTTGAAATTTATATTAGTGGACTGCACGTAAGGAAAGTGTTCGGAATTTGAACCCCCAAAGTTGCTTTGTGTTACGTCGCACGTTCTGGGGAACACTGTATCGTGAGCCATGAGTGATCGTCCAAATATTGTGTCCTTTGGCAACAGTGGCTACGGGGTATTCTGATGTTCACCCGCCGTAGTGGCTTAGCGGCTATGACATTCCGGAAACAAATTCCGGCCGCGGCGGCCGTATTTAGATGGCGACGAAATGCAAAATCTCTCGTGTACTTAAATTTTGGCGCACGTTGAAAACCCCAGGTGGTCGAAATTAACCCGAAGAACTCCACTACGGAGTGCCTCATAATCATATATCTTGGTTATGGCACGTAAAGCCTCAAATTTATTTGAGTTTTAATTCTGACGTTCATAGTGTTACGTTGCTTCCTTTGTTTTATGACCGATCAGCACAGCACATGTTGAGGTTTATTTTGTGAGCTAGTCAAAACTACTTGTCACGAAGAGTACAAGTAGTGGCGCTGGCGGGACCAATGAGGGTGGCCTGTCCTATACTTTGAGCATGTACTCACAACAGTCCACAGGTAACTGTGGCGACGCCTAGGGAAATCCGATTGGAATGGTCTGGTGCTTATCTGACGAGGCTATCAAATGTTTTTTTATTGCAATAGCAATTATATGGCCACTCCAAGCGCATTTCTGCCGTCGCCGTGAGGTTCTGTATTAAGTCCAACGGCGATAATAGAGAGTTTTAGAATAGGGGCCCCAAAGAAATAGCGTCGACACCACTGCGCATGCGCGAGACGCTAACTGTGTTTGGGTTTTGCGTTGGGCACGCTATTTCGCCGATTTAGCGGGAGCCCCAAAAGCAGCCCCAAAAGTTTTGCGTCAACAAACATGGCGGCACCCATCGAAGCGGCGGCTCTCCGAGTACCAAACTCGGCTTGATTCGTGGTAACGCGTGAAGTTAGTAAGCTAGGAGAAGTGACTGCGGTTATCGCTTTCTCTCAACTAACGTGTGTAATGAAGATTGACTCATTAGACGCCGCTGATTCTGAATTCTATTGTCGATTTCAAGGGTCGTAGGCCTAACGTGGATTAGCTTGGCTGGTGAAGGCACGTCAAGTCGGTTACTCAAAATTAGGCGCAATAAATCGCTTGCTGCTAATAGAATAACACCTTAATTGCAATTAAACGCAAAACCACGAAAGTCAAAATTACTCTTCCTATCAGAAAATGGTATAGTTTATTTTAATATTTATAATAGCTTTTCTTTGACACGGTAGTGGCGCTGCAAGCGCCACTACCGTGTCAAAGAAACCGCACGTGCGACACATGTGTAGTGTACAGTATTCCCTTGAAATGTGGTAGATATTACATAGGACAAACCGGTCGCTGTGTGAATGATCGGATGCGTGAGCATGCGAATCTGATACCTACAGGCACAGGAGGTAATCTTCCACTACATTGTAAGGAGTGCGGTTGTAATCCCATCTTCAGTGAAGTATCAATCTTGGGGAAGGCTAAGACTCAGCAGGAAAGAGAGCTGATTGAAGCCTATCAAATCTATAAACTAGGGCCCGAGAAGTGTGTAAGCGCGCCATCTGTGTTCCTTACCAAGAAAGAGTTTTTATTTTTTGGTCAGTGTAGACGTGTATAGATAAGATGATGACCGTATTTATGTTATATTGTGCCTTGCGCATGTTCAGTGCGGACTTGGGGGACGTCGTTTTCATGTATGAAGTTCAGTTGTTAGTCCAGCCACCTTCCTGTCACTTTGTCTATGTCTTCTTCTCGATTTTTTCTACTTCCAAGTTTGCTGGCATTCCAAGTATAACCATGTACCAACTAGCCCAACAAGCCACTCTCATGGGCGCTGCAAGCGCAAGACGGTATTCGCAAATGCAAAGCCCTATTCTAAAACTCGGCACTCTTGCATGCCCCACCGCTAACACCCGCAAAGCTCTTTGGGGCCCCAAACTTTTGGGGCCCCTATTCTAAAACTTTCTAATAGAGAGTTTTAGATTAGGGGGACGCAAGTGTTGGGGCCCCCTAGCGCTTGGGGCCCCAACGCTCTAAAACTCTCTAATATAGTCGTCGCGCGCTGTGCGCTGTGTGTGCGAGAGAAGGCGTACGAGGGTGAGCCGGCAATCGCGGCTCAATGTAGCGCACGCGATGAAGTCAGGCCGGAAGCGCACAGTCTTCTTTCGCGCGCGAGGCGAGGCGACGGAGAGGGAGGAGGGGGGAGGGTGCGTTCTGCTCCGTCGGCTGCTGCTCACAGCGCGGCCGCGCGGGCCTCTTCTTCAAAGCGATCTGCTATGGGGACAAAGTGCATGCGCCGAGTGCCGGTATATAGCTTCGTATGCGCTGTGCTTTCGACGTTTTGTTCGCGTTGAAGCAAGACCAGAGACAGCGCGAAGGTCAATTTGCCCGCTGCTACTGGCGCGCTTTTTCATTGCGGCGTTTTCATAGCGATTTTTCCGGGTAATCGAGCGAGATGTGTTCATATTTACCTGTGCGCGCGTGACACCGTGCTTGTCTATTTAGTTAGTAGGCGAATGGTTGCAACTTTATACGACCCATTAAACTACTATACTTGCTTCGTACAGCTCTCTACTAATTTTCTATCGCAATCGATCGATGCTTCGTCATTCGGGCGAAACTGCGACTTTTTAAAATATATTTATTAGTATACCTACATTCGCCCAGTGGGTATTAAAGTGAGGAGGTAATTGAACGTTTACACACAAAAATATGCGATAAAATATTCCATATAAAAATACAAAATATAATTTCGAAAAATACAAAACACTATAGTATGCATTTGATTATGAGGCACGCCGTACTAATTTCTACCACCTGGGGTTCTTTAATAACGTGAACCTAAATCCAGGTGCACGGGCGTTGTTGCATTTCGCCCCCATCGAAAAGCGGCCGCCGCGGCCGGGATCGACCCCTCGACGTCGAGCACTGCATGCAGCGCAACGCTGCAGCCTCTAAGCTACCGCGGCGGGTATACCATGCTTTCTTTCAATGTATGATTTACATCGTGGCGGTTCACATATGCTTGCTGCTGTTTCAGTCCCGTTGTAAGAAGATTGTGAGTACGCTTTAAGGGAACAATGTTAAAGTGTCCCAGAATTCGGCGCATATGTATGTGTTTTAATAATAATGGATCGCACTATAAAATGACTTTTTGTCCCATGGGTAACACCCATACCCTTAAGGACTAGGATATAATCGTTGGTGGAGACAAATGAAGTTTCTTCATTTTTTTTCTTGGCGGCTTTCAGTGGTTCAAGTTAACGTGATAGTAGCTGTAACAGACGACACGAATAAACTGCGTGAAATCAACTTTAATAGCCACCACTGTCAAACTCTCGTCTCAGGTATTTCGGTGCGCACCACGTGGTGAGAATTAATACACGGTTTTCAGGTACGAATTCTCTCATCGCTAGTCTAGATTGAACTCGCTGTCCGGTCTATGGAATAAACTAGAATTCTTGGGGATGCAAACATTTTTACTGCACTCCGTCTCACAACTCGTTTGCAGGATTGTGGAAGCTTCAGGGCTCCTTAGCCAATAGGAAGACCGAATGCCCCTCGAGATGTGTTCATCCGCGCCGCATCGTCTGCTAAGCGACTATCTGCGTCGAAACTTATTTGTGTGATACACATATGTGACGAGTGGCCTGACGTATGCGCCGGTCTGGAGTTCGTTAGTACACTGATATGTGGCTTTGGCCGAGCAGGACGTCCACTGCGCGAGGTGCGTGGCTGCCAGCTCCACCGTGTTGGAAGAGGCCGCAAATGGCAGCCGTGCCTGCCAGCGCTCGCCTAGGGTTGGAACAACACCGACCAATGTCGAGATTCGGAGTCCTGTAGCACCGAGCCGTTCGTGTGCAAGTGCGTCCTGTCGCCGAAGTCGTCCTCTAGAAGGCTGGATGCCTGCCTCTTGCAGCAGTCCACAGTCTGGAATGCCGCGTCTGTTCGATTTGCCCGATAGGCGTGTGTTGATACGGGTCCATATTGTCACGTAGTAGTGACGGTGAAGAAAACAGTCGCAAAACTGTAAATGACGAATATTGGGCGAACCTGTGCCCACAAATGCTAGTTGCACTCGAAGCACAACGATAGCAGCGAACACAGTCGGCCATCGTCGAAATCTGATCACCGGCGAAACGCGTCGGCTTTTATACATGTGTCATCGAAGGTTCCAGAGTAATCCCTGGTGCCCGCGTGTCTTCCAGAAAGTACTAGACAACTCACGTCGCTCATACAATCATATTACATAAGCGTCGGTGACAACAGACAACGTCCAATAACGTTCGAGAGAAGAGAGAACAAGGAGAGGAAAGGCAGGGAGGTCAACCCTTCGTGAGGCCTTTACACGGGGGACGATACCGGCCGTGAGAAATTTGATAGAAAAGAGAAATTTCTCGGAAATTCGTATGGTCTCTCACGATGGCTATTGTTGCTGTTGTTGAGGTGCACCGAGGCAGCCCTAAACACGTGCGTATGGCTTGACCTTGTATGCTCTCCAGAGCGCGAATGTTCGTCTTGCATGTATGTGACAAAACTGGCAGACTGTAACGGAGGAGTCCCTGTACAGTTGCAGTATAGAATGGACTGGTGTACCTCAGTTTTTCCCGCAGAGAAATTTGAAGACCTGAGCAATAGCAATTAACTTCTTCAGATAGACGCAGTGAGGGGTCCACGAGAGGTTGCGGTCGATGATAAACTTCCGATACATGCAGGCGCGTCCTGCGCCGAGCGATAACTTTTAACATTTGTTAGCCGGTGAAAAGCGGCCGCCGGTGAAAGATAAACACGCACACGTGTCAATATACTGGCGTATGGGGGTACTGATGGGGGCGCCGGAGGATCCAGAATTAAGCCCCTGATAATGGTTATGGCCTTCCACATTTGTGAGCGAAGACGGTTATCGAACCAACTTAGGAGGGACTGTCCATCCGGCGCTTGTTGCAGTTGCTCCAGGTACAGTGCCAGTTGTTGAGAGAAGCCAAGCACCGGCTTCAGCAAAAGCGGCTGGAACTTGTGAACTCCGTGGGAGACCGAGAAAAAGCCTTGCGGTACTCCAAGTCCAACTGGTTCTACGTGCGGGCAGACAAGCTCGGGAGAGGCACTGTGCAGAGGATACGCGTCATGGCCACTGCGTCCAAGATGCACATAGCTGTGCTTCCAGAAGGATTATCACTCCGTCTGGTATCTATACCACCTATACAGGCGAAGGTTATCCTCTTCAGGCAGTAAACAAGTAAAACAATTTGAAACATTTCCAGCGCTTTGAAGAAAAACCTTATGAGAAAAGTAAAAAAAAAAAAAAAAACTTGGAACATATATATGTTCTGAGCTGTTGCCGTTTGAGGAAGGACTATAGCCCTTCCTGAATACAAGATATGACAGCGCTGTCGGCCATCTCTACATGGAAAGCTTAAAAGTGTCCACCAATACCTATTCGTGGCTTTGTTTTCCACTTGTGACGCAACTTCTGCGCATCTTCTAAATGGCTTACTTTAAATGAAGAGGTACGTACAACATCCCGCATAAACTTCCCTGTATGCTATAGCAAACGAGTTTCTAACGTCTTAAAAGAAACGAAGTAACTTTTTGTTCCATGTAGTAATAAAAAAGTAAGGCTCTTCGATTCATGTTCGTTGAGATAGAGAAAGCGAAATTTCTCTTAAAGGTTTGAATAAAGTTTGTTTTTTTCCCCTTGCAGTTGATCAAGTCTCTTCAATGTGATAATCGGCATTGATGAATCAGGAGACAGGTTGGAGTTAACAAACTTGGAGATATATTGTAGCGAAAATACTTACACAGTCAAATGCAGAGTTTGCAGAAGAACACTAATGATAAGCACAGAAGTAAACAGAGCCTTACTCTTCTAATTTTCCTAAGTTAGAGCCTAGGACAACTGTCCCTACTAGATATAACCAACGTCTCACTGTTCGACCACCAAGTGTTTACGGCCCAGATTAGCGTTGCATCGTACGGAGTCTTACTGATCTATCAGTTTAGTGATTGTAGCCTAGATTGAAAAGAATGGGTTCCATGCAGCCTCTAAATGCATTTAAGTAAACAAATAAAAGGGTAGGTGGCAACCGCTGGCCCGTCTCGACATTCTCCTAGCCAAATGAGGTTACAACTGTAGGTTGTGCCTAATCTGTTTAGCAGTTGTTAGACTTTAGGCAAGCATCTGGCACTCTTTCCCATCATGGATCTCTCGCTTCTCTCTCTCTCCCATTGCCACGCTCTTAGCGATTCCTCGCTGCATGGGTGCCTATAATTTCTGTCGTCCCGTTTGTGCAGAATTTGTCCGCAGGCCCGCTCTCATAGAATACCAGAAGTGACACGCGCACCGGTAATTTACAAGGGCTCCGTCAAAGGAGAGTTTTTGTCGAATTCAACGCTGTCACGACACTGGCCTCTATGAGCTTTCCACGACTGGGCTGTTCGAGGCGCGTTGGCTGTTCTCCCTTTGATGAATTCTTGGCACCGTATCCGTGCAGGTCATATAGAGAGTGTGAAAAGTTCTTGCCATCGTGGGTCCTTTGCCGTAGGTATTTAGATCTGACAAAAGGGCGCGCGGAGTCATCGCCCCCCACCTTTGGTGACGATGTCATCGCTCACACATTCATGGGTAGGAATCAGTAGATGATTACCCTTGCATTCGAGCGCTTCACGCACAATAAATTACCGCGCAGAGAGAGAGAGCCGAGAAAGTGCTGGTATACTTTAGTGCGTCACGCCGCCTATTCCGCACGTTTGAGTGATCAACGGCTTTCAGTATAGCTTATCGTTTGGTCGCACTACCGCAGGTTCCATGCAAGTTGACACCAGTGGTTCTTGCAACCTCCCCCCTTACCCCCTCCCCCCGTACATATTCTTTCGCGACGCCCTAACTCATCTGTAACAAATCATGCGACCTGAATCAACAATGCTTTTTACTTCTGTCGTTCTGCGGCAAGGGCAAAGTTTTGCATTACCAATTTCTCGATCGACTCTCCTTCACGTGGTCGACACCACTATTACTTCAACTCGGCATTCGGGGCTAAGAACACTTCCTAATTAAACGAAATTGTCATGACAGATACGATTCCGCTAGATTTTTTCTGCTCTCAGTTAGTGTATGAGTGCATCTCATGCCTTGGTAGCCGAGCGTGTCCGGTTCTCAGCCGGTTGACGTTGTGTAGTTCCCGTCACCCTGGGAGTGACTTACGCGTTGCCCAGAAAACGTTTAGTAACCCGAACTGTATGTCTGCTACACAGATCAATTGCTGTGCAAATTTCGAGAGTTGAACAAGCCGATTTGACCAACGCTTTACAAAGGACTTGGATCGTGTTTTTAATGTTTGCAGCTACAAAACTTTCATCGGAACACTGTAAGTAGGTTTTTTCCTCTCTCTCTTTCTCTCTCTCTCTCTCTGTGTGTGTGTGTGTGTGTGTGTGTGTGTGTGTGTGTGTGTGTGTGTGGCCCTCCGCGATGTGGCTGACTGGCTGGCCACATTTAGACAACCACTATCATGTTTCTGAAACAGGGCACTCTCTCTCCAAGAATGTATGCCGTCGCACCGGCCGTGCTTACTGCGTCTGCTCACAGACGCCGTGTTGCATGGCAGCACGGTTGCGATGGAAGTATGCTACAAGCAGCAAATATATCATCATCTTCATTAACAACAACAACTACTATCGTACTGCGCATTTTTCTACGAAGGCAGTCGCAAATGCATTTCGCGTTTCGCACTCAGCTTGGCCAGTACGTCTCGCTGTTTTCGTGCAACACTCGCGGTGCAGTGCCGACCGAAAAGCAGTTTGCTGACTGAGTGTGCCGTGCGTCTCTAAAAGAGCTGAGCTATATAGATGCTCCAGTGACGTTCCATTGACTCGGCGACTACAGTAGTGATCGGGCAGGCTTCTAAGTGGCGTGTTCTCCAAGCGAACCTCGGCCCCCCTTTTCCACTGCGAGAGCGTGCTTGCAGCCACGCATTCTTCCATCTCTGCTGACTCGAAGCTCCCCAGTGTCGATCTCGGGTTTCCTTGTGCGCGTGCGAGGAGGATTCTGCGGGAATGGAGGGGCGAGAGTGCAAGGGGGGGGGGGGAGGGGAGGTTGAAGCATGTGCGAACTCCGATCTGCGACGTCGGGCCTAGTGGGCACGAGTCTCAGCGGCGCACCCCGGACGTGCGGCTTTGTCGCTGCCCCCCTTCAAGTTTCCCTCTCCACACCGCAGGGGCTGGACTTTGGCCTTTGGCGCGGGCCCGTGCGCCGGCGCGAACCTCATTGGGCGGCGCCGACGGGCTGCGTCGCGGACATATCGCGCCCTCGATGTACAGACGACTCCGCAACGAAGACGAGCGCGATTGTGGGCAGGCATGTCAAAGGAAATGTGAAGCGTACACAGAGGCGAAACAAAAGTCAAGACGAAACAATGAACGGGGATGAGTTGCAAAGGAAATGGAGCAGCGAAAACGTATGGTTAAATGTAGATCGAGATGCGTGCAGTATACGGTGCAAAATTAAAATTTGGCAAAGGGAAGCCATTTTTCACGAACAAGTGCCGCGCGGACTTCGCAGAGGGTTTCAGAATGGCGGAGGGAGGGCTGAGCAATGCGATATGAGTCATTGAGTCACCTGATCGAAGGTGCGTAAGCCCCTGCATACTAGACTTATCTTATAACATCCAGTTTTTTGTGCTACAATACCTTCTGCGCGGCTTTGTAGCGTTTTTTTTTTTTTTTGCGTCCTATACTGGCGTATAATTTTTACTTGAACCCCGAAAATCTTCCGTAGCCAGTCGCGTCTCTCGACTGACACATCGTAAGGCAAAAGTGCAGCATAGTCGACCAGTATAGAGATGCTTACGATGTCTGGAACAATCAGATCAGTGGGTAACTTGTACACGGACTATAAGCAACTTGTCCAAGCGCTCATATGCGCATTTTTCGCATGGAGAGCGTTTACAACGGAATATGGATTAATCAAACATTATTTCGGGCGAGTTGGTTCATACCAAAGATGAATAAAACAGCAGCGCAAAAGATCGAGGACAAGACGAGGACACAGGATTTGGCACATAAAACCACAGAATTTAATTTTTTATGACACAGGACAGGACGCTGACTTCCAACTGAAGGTTTATTAAATAAATGGGGCGTTTAAATACAAGCACGCGATCAGCATCGAGTATCACATTCTGGATAAAGGCCTATATAACAAGAACAAAGTTGAGGAAGGTGATGGTCACAGCGGCGGCAATAAATCGTACTGCTTTCTTTTGAAATGACTCCATTTTTTTTTCTCAATATTACACGTCTTATATAGGGCGCCAAACAATAGCAGCATATTCAAGAATGGGGTGAATGAGTGACTTATAGAGCAGTAACGTAGTATTCTTAGGAGCTGCTTTTAGTGTGCAACGCAGATACCCGATTTCTTGCAAAGCTTTAGTTGTTAGTAACAACAGCAATTATATACTTAGGCTAAGGCAAATGATTGGTGTGGATGACGCCAAGGTAAATATATTTTTCAACGCGGCCTAACTGTGAACCTAAAAAAAGCTATAATCTAAGAGAAATGGAGGTGAAAATGGAGTGAAGGACATTATACTAGTTTTGCGAAAGGTACTCTTCATCTTCTAAGTCATGCACCATATACAAAAAAAAGGCAAGTGGGTCAGACAGACGTTGATGGCTTTGAGGTGATTTCATTACGTCATTAATTGCACAGTCATGGGCATATAAACTGATATGAGCTAGGTGAGATGTTACAAGTTAGATCCTTAATGTATAACGTATAAGCAAAAAGAGTAACGGGCCAAGCACTGAGCCGTGCGAAACGCCTGACGGTACGTTAACAGCAGCGGAATCGAAGGAGTCAAGTAACGAACTGGGAGCGGCAAGCAAAGAAAGCTAGAAATCCAGGACACCAAGCGAGGGTTATTCAGAATAGTATTTAGTTTTTGCAAAAGTTTAGGATGAATGACCGTGTCAAAAGCTTTAGAAAAGTCAATAAAGATGGCATCGACCTGGTCACCAGTGTCCATGTTGAAAGCAACGTCATGTACGAATTTGGTTAATTATGTAATAGTGCTAAAACAACGCCCGAATTCATGTTGCGCATGAGATAAGTTATTAGACTGTAAGAATTCCATGATATGTTTATAAATTATATTTTCTATCACTTTGCATGAATACGGGATTGTATAGATTGATATTGGCGTGTATTTAGATAAAAGTTGCTTACTGCCGGATTCCGCAGATGTTGATGTCGTTGGGTGGTCGTTGGGAGGTCGTTGGGTGGACATCGGCATCTGCGGAACTAGCTGCTCTTCGCGCTGCACTTTGTTTCGTCAATCGGGAGCCACCTCGACAATGGTCAATCTTCAGTGACTCAAAGGCAGCCCTACAATCTGTGCTATCAGCTCTGCGTCGCGGGCCATACGAACAGCTCGTATTCGATATTAGATACCTACTCCATACACCACATGAGAAAGGACACCACGTGACATTTCACTGGCTTCCAAGTCACTGCGGCGTCATAGGGAAAGAAGACGCCGATAATGCCGTTCGGGCAGCCCTTGACGACACACAGGAAGAGGCCATACCACTCTCACGGTCCGACGCAGCCAGCAGACTTCGAGTGCTTGCACAGGAGATCACGCTCTCTCTATGGTGCACACCAAGCAGCCAGACCAACCGGAGCAATCGTCACTACCACCTGCCCTCTTTGATACATCTCTGTATGCCAACTGGACTCCGCCGAAGAGAGGCCACTATGCTTTATCGCTTATGGCTAGGGGTGGCATTCACGAAATCTTATTCATTTCTAATTAGAATGGCCGACGACGCTTTTTGCAATGCCTGTCATTGCGAGGAGACGCTAGAACACATTCTATGCGACTGTCCTGAATATAATGTTCCGAGACAGTCCCTGGAGTCCGTTCTAGCGCACCTTGACAATAAACCAATGTCAATTAAACGATTCTCACGTGTCGTCGACAGAAGACATCGCAGCTGAAGGCGACCAAGGGACTACTTAAGTTTTTGAAAGAAACGGGCTTGGACTAGCGGCTGTGACAGTGATGTCACGTACCACGCAAGAGTGACGGACTGTGACTGACGATGAGTGTGTTGTGCTGTGCTCACTCTCTCTCCTCCCCATCTTTCATTCCCCATCCCACTCCCACGTGTAGGGTAGAAAACCGGTTGTGCTGAACTGGTTAACCTCCCTGCCTTTCCTTCTCCACTCTTTCCTTCCTTACTGCCGGATTTGTAAAGCGGAATCAATTTGGCAAATTTGCAAGCCGAAAGAACAGTAGGAGTTAAATATTATGTAATATATGGACAAGATGTCTAGCAATACACAGGGAATATTTATTTATTTATTTGATTTGTAAACATATACACCGGAAAGAGAAAGCGAGGAGCAAGGCTGGCAACTGCCACCAGGAAGGGCACTACGCCTGCCTGCTCTTCAGAAAGGAGGATACAAACATAGAAATGAAAGATAGGAAGGAGGGGAGGAAAGAGGAAAGAAAGAGCGAGATGACAAATCTCAAAGAATAAAGTACAACATACAGTAGGCCCCGTCCCTGCAGGTCACGCTAATAAAGAATGTAAAATAAAAGAAATAGTTGCAGGGTTACAAACGTGCCCCTGAGTTCGTTGCTTCTAGAAAAGTAACGAACAATGAAATAATTCGGAATGCCGTCTGGCCCATAGCTTTTTTTTTTTTCGTGTCAACATTCAACACTAGATTGTGCATACCTTCAAGACTAATCGCAACGTCACTGAATGCGGAATTTGTGTTAGTAAAGGTAGTGAATATGTCGTCGTGGTGTGTATAAACAGAGTGAAAGTAATTGTTTAAGACATTGGCAATTATACTGAGGTCGTTAAAAACCTCATTTTCTATAGTAATCGACGAAGATGAGGCACTACGAGCCGAAACCGTGCGCCAAAACCTACGAAGATTTTCTTGAAGCAGCTTTCGAATTGAGTTGAGTTGAGAGTTCTTTATTGTGCATAATAGTAAGGTTACAAATGGAGATTATACAAACATACAGAGGGAGGTCTTATAGTCAACAGACTGTACAGGGGAGCTCCCGTTAAAAATGAGTAAGATATGCAAATACAAAGCAGCTATATGCAAACATACAAAACACCGTATTAAATAAGTCACTAGCTAACATCGTAAACTATTTTAATAACACAAAGTAGTTATTAATAGAACGGTAATCAATTAATGATTACATTGAGAGCTAAAATTTACGGAGGCTTGATTTGAATGCGTAAAAATGAAAGATTATCTTAATATGACACGGTAATGAGTTCCAAAGTTGTGTGGCTGAAAAATTAGTAGTAAATTTACCATAATTAGTTCTAGCTTTTGGTAATAGATAGCTGTTGGTAGAAGCGAATCGGGTAGATGTGGAGTGAGGATATTGGCTGTTAGTAATTATCGGGAACGGGAGCTTCCGTTAACAGATTTATGGACAAATATTCCAAGTGAGTACTTGTTTACTTTCTGTACTGATAAAATGCCATTAGAACTGAACAATGAAGATGCTTCTGATGTGTAGCTGCTACGTGTGATGATGCGAATTGCTTGATTTTGGGTATGCTGCAGTGGGGATAAATGAGCGGGATACGTGTTTCGCCATGATGATATGCAATAATTAATATACGTATGAATGAAAGCGTAGTAAAGAGAGATGAGTGTCTTCAGATTAAAGAAATTGCGAACTTTAATTAATATTATAATTCCATAAGCTGCCATTGCACAAATAAGTTTTTAGCACCATTTGTTTTGATACCAACTTCTTTTTTAGCTGTAATGAACCAAGGAATGCTGATCTGATCGTTAGCTCTTTAGGTGCGCCTAAGCTTGTCTACACGCCACGAAAATTGTAACATTTCTTTGTTCATCTGTAGAATAGCTACGCACTAAACATTTTGAAACCCTTAAGGGTGTTAAAAGGGTATTTCAACTTTATACCCTTTATTACACCTATTTAGCCCCCAATTTACTCAAGACACTCCATAATAAGAGTGGGACAGAGAAAATCAAAATACAATAAAAGTTAACATCCCATACGAAAGGTGTTCATACACCTGCTAGCACGTTCGCTACTGTTGAAAACTGTCTCTGCAGGGCTTTAGGCTTTAAGGGTAACTAACGAAGTTTTTCCTATGCAAGATACGACCTTATGCAAGGTTTCTGATGAAATGAAGCAGTTTGACTTTCTGGACAATTTATACGTATTGACACCAACATTTGAAGAGCTGCAACGTGGCTCCTGTGTGGTGCAGTGGATAGGGTGTCTGGCTTTCATGTGGATTTCCTGGGTTCGAATCCACCTCCGTGCATTTCTTCCGTAACCTATCTAACGATGAATTGCTCGTCCTGTGGTTCCGTTTACGTATAATGCAAATAAACAGCTCGTAAACAGTGAAAAGTATAACGAGCTGATGGCGACATTTTTCTTGCATTTCGCTCTACTTCAGCTAAACACCCTTCTTTAAAGGTGGTAATAAAATGAGGGCCGTTTATTATAACAACCTAAGGGTGCTCATCTGACGACAAATAAATTTTACACACTTTATGGTGTTAAAATGTGAGTACATTCCTCTGTTTTGTTTTGAATGGATCAAAATGCTGAATGCATGATTTAACAAGCTGTTCAAAATAGATACCAAACTTAATGGCACCAGCGTCACAGTTCTGATTAATGCGAGAATTGCATGAAAATTACAATTAACGTATCAACTATACAGAGGTGTCGTCAGCGTAGTTGAAGCTTCAGGAAATCTAGTTAACAAAACAGTTCAGTTTGACTGAAACAACTTTGTGGTCAGAGATGCCATGAGCTATTTCACATTGAACGCCATTCTGCACATGAGCCGAGCTGAGAAAAACGAGATGTGGAAGAGCATTCTGCCTTGTAGTACGCCTTCAATTATTTGAGTTAAGCCGAACAATAATGAAAATTTAATGAGTTCTGCACCTATCGAAGCATCACGACTAGAGGACCAGGGAGATGGCCAATTGACATCAGGAATATTAAAATAACACTTATAAATGAGGTTTAGAGGGCTAAGGTTATGTTAATGTAAGTAGCGAGAAATCTGAAACAGTTGATCAATAGAGGAAACGGGAGGGCGATAATAAACACTAATCGCGTAGGTTTCCTTCTGTAAGTAAATTTTACTCCACGCGGATTTCTGGTCTCGGGGAGGAGGCAGGGCGAAAAGCTTCAGGTCTGACCTCAGGAGAAGGGCTGCTCCACCGCCTTTACCAAACTTGCGATCAGTGCGCCCACTGCGACGTAGCCGGGTGGCGTGATTTCAGCATTGTATACGCTACCATAATAATAATAATAATAATAATAATAATAATAATAATAATAATAATAATAATAATAATAATAATAATATAGACGTCATCAATGTAATGACTGGGTGCTTGAGGTAGACAACGGGGGCTAGTATTATCAGTAACCTGGACAAGAATATTAGATTCATCATTCCAGTTATGACGTATGCCGTCAATGAACACACGATCTTAACGCAACTTCATAACAACCATTGGCGCAAAACGAGGCACATTCATTCCAAAGATTGTCTCTGATAACGCGCACTTTAGTAGAAAAACCTTCCGTTATTCGAAAGGGGAGCCTTTGAGTTTAGAAGCGTTTTTTGTATAATTTTCTGACGGAAATTCAAAATTTCTGGGATGGCAGGTCGAGGACGTCCAACACGTAATCTACCAGTTCTATGACAGCCCTCAATCGGAGGGCATTCGACGCTTAGCTTTTGTGCAAGTAAATGTGAAAGGTTAGCAAGTATTGTGGGTGTCGCTGTTTTCATTGAAACCTTCGCCGAGACCACGGCGACACCATCCAAATTTGGCATTGTTGCTCCTGGAACGGTTTTCAAGGTCTTCATTTTTTGGAATTAACTTCAAAATTCTTCAAAATGATCATTTCATGGACGCCTATCTGCGTACATATATAGACAAACTGTTTCCCTACATTCGTTTTGGAGCGAATCCTAATAATCTACAGGACTTCCTTTAGCGAAGTGTATTAGTAGAAGTCAGAGTCGGTGGCCAGCACATCGGCGTGGCACGGACCTGGTGGCTGCGTCCGAGTGCCACTTTCATTTCCCGTTTCCGCAAGCCAGGTCCTAACACGCATCTTTTATATTAGCTTTCTTACAGTGCTTTGCTGTCGTGTTCTCTTGTCTTAGCCTAAGTGCTCTATTTCGCTGATTCCCCGTACTGTTCTTTATTTCCCCCTTGTTCATTTGCAAGCTGATCAGCATTATGCACCAGAACACGCTTCCTTGGTGGATTTACAACGTGGAATGAATCACAAGAAAAGAGTGCGCTGGTAGTTTGTGATGCAATAATTTGCAAATGTTCTTATAAACCGTTGTGCGCGAAGTATTACTGCGACTTATGTTACAAGCTGGAAACAGAGTTTCCTCTTTATGTCCATACGTCCGTTCTGTTACGCAGCGGCATCTGTCGTTGTACCGTGATCCATGCATCGTTTATTTTGTACAGGACCTAGGATAGCACTTACATGCAACAATGCAATCATCGTCTTGTTGTCGTCGCCTTGTCGCTGTCGTCGGCATATACATGTTGTCGTGATATCGCCATACCGGGCCATTTGAAGCATCACTTTAATTTACGGACGTTCTCATGTAAGCGGGACAATATTCGACTGAAATATCAATGCCAATATCAAAAGGTATGCAAGATCCTTTCGTCGGTGTTTACAAGGCACCAAAAGCAACAGGTACAAAATCCTGGCCTTAAAAGAGCTTCCAAAAAACAATCTGCCTGCGCGCGCTCGCACGCACGCACACACACGCATTTCCACCCGCTTCCTCGCACATCACCATGTCCCACAATTCTCGGACATTCTTGGCAGTGTAACGTCACTGTCAGCAGCGCGGGTGCTGGTACACCTGCAGACCTGCATGTGTACATGTACCTGTATAACCTGCAGGTGTACCGGTACTACCCGCACAGTGACGCTACACTGCCAAGAATGTCCGAGAACTGTGGGACATTGGGAAGCGCGAGGAAGCGGGTGGAAATGCGTTCAATCATGCAAAATAAGGCGTAACGTTAATTTATAGACGAGTTCGTTACAACTCCGTAGTTTTATTTTAAGGAAAAAATCGGGGTAGCTTGCTAGTGGCGCAAGGCTAAAGACAAAGCGGAGATGATAGGGTTCCTATAGCTGGACCTGGCTATACGAAGTGATGCTAAATTATACGAAGTGTATAAGCATTTCCTCGTGGTCCGTGTCATCGGGGAACGCCTCGCGAAGCACTTGCAGTCCGAGCACACGTAGGGGAATTGGGGCGAAAGCTATGCACAGTGTACGGGCGTCGCGCTGCAGACGACATGCAGGGATGATGTCACGGCGCATGCGCAGTAGCGCGCAGCTGGTGGGAGCTCGGCTACAGTGGCTAGAGCTCGGCCGAACCGCCGCCAGAGGCGCCTGCTGCAGTCACGGACACCGCGAGCGTTCGGCGCTAATGCGGGGAAAGGGAAGAAGCGCGGATGACGTTGGCAGCACCTCTGCGCGTTGCCTCGTTGGTGCTGCTACAATTTTCTCTCTGTCTCTCTCTCTCTGCCTCTCTCTCTCTCTCTCTCATTTTCTCTTTTTCTCTCCCGAGCATAGCGCGCGATGCTCCGCGAGGTGGTTGCTAGGTAACGCAGTGGCAGGCAGCACATATTACGGCCGGCTTAAACAGCTCTGTTGTTAAAACACGCCGGGTCTAGACCGCACCTTGTTCGCGATAACGCTCACTAAATAGAGTCCGTGAAAGAAAAAAAGAATTATGCAGAATCCAACGCGCATAATTGCTATAAACTGCAAAGCGTTTTGCAGCATAGTGATTTCGTGCCTGCCCGGCAAATAAGCAAGACGCGGAAACCTCAACCACGCGATCTACGTCAACCACGCGACCGCAGATTGCACTATCTCAGGAATCGGCCCAGTATGGTATTGGACTATCTCGAGGACCGGAACACCTTACTCGAAAAGAAGTCGACCGAGCAGACGCGCCAAACCACGGGAAAGAAAACATGGAAAGATTCGTTTACTAAGTGAACTGCATGCTCGAAGGCGCATATTTGTTGCAATCAGGATATTTGGGTACCGCTTGTTGTTTCACTGTAGAGAACAGAACCGGCCCACCGGCACGACTGCAGGGGTGGTACAGATTGGGCTACATATAAGCCGATTCGTTATATGAGTGCTATCTTGTGTATGAGCTATTCGGTAAGAGGGAAGCAAAAGCAGCCACGGTTAGCGAAGTGTGGGAGGTTCTACTAGAAAGCTTTGCTCAGGAAAAAAAAAAAAGCGGAAGATAAAAATAAGTAAAGGCTACAAGGTTGGCGTCTAACAGCTTTCCGAATCCCAGGGCCGGACAACCGCGTAACGCTGCCGCCATTGCTAAGACTCCCTCCCTCCACCGAGTTCGCGAGCGCCTTGGCGCCCACCTGTCGCACAGGGGCTCCGTGCGAGCGCAGGCATCGTGTGCAGGATTCGGTGAGTACAGCGATAATGAGGGAGAGAGAGAGAGAGTAATTGTGTTTGTGAAGGAGGAAGAGGCGCTATTTTCTGCAGCCTCTTCCTCCTTCACAACCACAATCTCTCTCTCTCTATCTCTCGTTATCGCTGTACTCACCGAATCCCCCGCCTGCACACGATGCCTGCGCTCGCACGGAGCCCCTGTGCGGCAGGTGGGCGCCGAGTGCACGAGGCGAAAGATCGTTGGCGCCGAGCGCGAAGCACTGCGAAAGGAAAACGGAAACCATGGGGTCACCCGCTTCTGCGCAGGTTGGAGGAGGAACGCAGCCGCAGGGGCTGACGCTGCCATCTCAGCGTATCAACTGTGAATAATAAACAAAAAAAAAGGGAATAAGGAAATGTGCCAGAAGAAAATAATAATAATAATAATAATAATAATAATAATAATAATAATAATAATAATAATAATAATAATAATAATAATAATAATGAGAGGGGTGGGGGACATTCCGCTGATGCTTGTTCGACGCTCATCGCGAACTGAAGATGACACCACCCAGGGCCCGCCCGTTATAGCGCCCAGCACCTGGCAAGCCTCGCAGGCACCGGCTATGAAGCGCAATGAAAGAACGCTTGCTTGCTTCGACGCCGAGACTACTAGCCTTTGGAGAACGCTGCATGAATTCGGTTCCATTCGCTCAGCTCGCGGGCGCGTTCGCGCTCATGGATATGACGGTATAATTCTGTCCAGCATGTCATCTGGGGAGAGATGGGGCGAGGTGGTTATTATTTTTTTTTTTTTTTTGTGAAAGCGATACTGGGGCTCCGTATTGACACCGAGTATGCTTCTCCAATATATCTGTCCCCCTCTCTCTCTCTCTCTCTCTCTCTCTCTCTCTCTCTGTGTGTGTGTGTGCGTGTGTGTGTGTGTGTGTGTGTGCGCGCGCGTGCGTGCGTGCGTGCGTGCGTGCGTGCGTGCGTGCGTGCGTGCGTGCGTGATTGGACTTGTCCAATCCAATCGCAGGAGCTGCGCTTTTTTTTTTCTTTTTTACTCAGTTGATCACGCACGTTCGGAAAAAACTGCATATTGCACATTTCTTAGCATTCTTTAACCAATCCACAACTTATAGATTGAGGAGGAGAAGCCGTGTATAAGGCAGTTTCAACATGTACAACAATATACGTCTAAGTAAGGCAAGAATTCATGTCCGACACGGATATCGAGATCTAATTGTTCTTGAATCTCGCCGAACGGGAACATCACCACGGCTATATCCTTGCTGTCTTCTTCACTCATGGAATCCTCGTAATACGTCTTAAGGTAACAGACAAAAAAGCTGGGCACTTGTAAGCAATGCCGGTCGTATACTTCAATTATTCGCATATCGTTTGATAAGGGTTAGTAAAAAAAGAGAGAGAAAGAAAAGGCTCGAGGTACAGTTTGGTCATACCCAGTCATATATACCGTAAACCGAGCTGCGTGCTCTAAGCATCGGCAATTTGGTGGTTTGCATGATGTTACGTATATCCACCGGCCGCTGAAGCAAGTATGTGCATGTAGATTCATTTTCCATACCAACCATGTCAAATAACCGTTTAAAGCATTTAGTAAATGCCATCTATAACCAACCCTTTATACCGCACACATAAACTCTCCAAGGTAGTTACAAGCAAATTATTTTCTGACTTCAAACGTTGGGATCTCTTAATCTGTTCTGATTTACACGTCATTTCACAATACCATTCCTCACATGGACGCATGACAGTGGGCATGGACGCACGACAGGAATAATGGCCTCACGCATCTTTTTGTTCATTCCACAGTTGCTTGGTGCCCTGGTCCTCGGCTGGGAGTGCCATGCATGGTGTCTCTTGTTATTGCGGTGTGCTCTGCAACGTTTCCCTAACCACGGAAGTTAGCTTTCAGGATACCTGTACCTCACCTGCCTGATCTTGTCCTGGCGACTACTGCTTGCCACTAACAACTGAGCTGCTCTCTGTCGACCAGTGCACAGCCGACGGTGGTACGGTGAACGACCCCTGCGGCGATGGCGGGTGCTTTCCGAGCTTCCATGTTCTCGTGCGTTACTACCTTCCTCTGGCAGGGCGGGTGCGTCACGGATCACTTGTCACCTGATATCCACTGCGCATCCTCAACGCCATCAACTGCGCCGATAGCCAGTCAACTTAAAACCGGCGCTCCGAACGCAATTTTCAGTGGGCATGGACGCACGACAGGAATGATGGCCTCACGCATCTTTTTGTTCATTCCACAGGTCAGTTGCCTTTCCATATCAAGACTTAAATCTGATGATCCATTTATAATCGTGCTTCCATGCACAGAAGCAGTGCTTGGTCCTTTCTGTTCTTTGTTATTGATTTTGTGCGGAGACGTTGAAAGTAATCCCAGGCCTCCGAAGGGACTGGGAACAACCATCGGATTCATCAACCGAAGTTTTGAAAACTTTACGCGACTTGAATACAATGTCTAAAAGACTGGAGGAAAACCAAAGAGCATTGCTGGAGACTATTACTGAGTTGAAAACACGTCAAGAAACGGTGGCAGATGCGATATCTGAAATTAAAGTAAGGCTTGCGACCGTAGAAATTCAGACGGGTAATGTTGAAAAATGGCAGCATGAACTCGGTGATGTGCGTGAGTCAGTTGGAAGCATAGCGAAAGACGCTGCAGTCCTACGCTCACGATTGGATGATGCGGAAGACCGCTCTCGTAGGAATAATCTACTGTTTTGCGATTTAGCGGATACAGCCACCGAGTCCGCTGTTCAATCCGAGCAAACAATAATGGACATTCTAACTAACACTCTAACTCTCAGCATAACGAGTGATAGCATATCACGCGCACATCGCATTGGTATGCTCACTCAAGGAAAATCACGTCCATTGATAGTAAATTTTGCTGCCTATAAAATTAAAGAAGAAATTCTATCGAAGCGTGCAATGCTAAAAGAAAACAGTATCACACTGTTACTGAAGATTTCAGCCCCGCTACAAGTCACGCCAGAGAAACACTTATCGAATACGGAAAAAGTCTAAATTTACCATTTAAATTAAGGTATAATAAGCTACTAATTGATAGAAAATGTTATGGATACGACGCCAATGAACAAAAGGTCTATGAAATAAAGCCACCAAGTATCCCAGATAATGCCGCGGCGTCTGCTCGATCCTTAAGATCAGGCCGCAGTGCTACAACAGCGTACCGATAGGATAACGCGAGGATATCTAGACTACCGGTTCTTTTTACCAATATTCGTAGCCTCTTACCTAAAAAAGATGATCTGTGCAGCCTAATAAATGATTGTGGGGCAGATATAATTGCATTAACCGAAACATGGTTGACGAGTAAAATAACGAACTCTGAGTTATTTCACTGTAATAAAAAGTCTAACATTTACCGCACCGATCGCGCTAACACATAAGGCGGTGGTGTTTAATTGCTGTTAATGAATGTTTTAACTGTTTTCCTGTAGCCATAGAATGTGACATTGAATGTGTATGATGCTGCATTTCTGTAAATTTCAAAAAGGTTGTGATCGGTGCTTGTTAACGAGCACCAACATCAGCATCAACGTTTTGTAATAGCATGTACGATTGTTTATGCCAGATCAGTGTTGGTTTCCCCGGAGCACCAATTTTATTTATGGGCGATTTTAATTTGCCCAACATTTCTTGATCAGGCACGTGTGTTTTATTGAATCCAACTTCCGCAGAGTCGAAGCGTTTTATTGACATATGTGCAGATTTCAACTTGTTTCAGGTCGTTACTTCCCCTAAACGCGTAACGAAAACCTCGTCATCTCTTTTAGATCTTGTTTTAACGTCATCAACATATATTATATCTGAGGTTACACACTCACCCGGTTTGAGTGATCACGACGTCTTACATTTTTTCATTAGCCTGTCAAATCTACCGTCTCATAACAGCCTTAAAACTATTCGCGACTATAAAAATGGTAACTTCACCGCTATCAATAACGAACTTGCTCTTTTTCTTGATAATTTTCTGCCTGATGTCGCTGAGCGCTCACTTGATACTAACTGGAATATATTCAAAGAAAAGAATTCATGATATAGTCAACCAATTTATTCCGACGAGGTGCGTTTCTTCTAATAACAATGCTTCGTGGTATACTAAATCTGTGAAACGCCTATCTAACGGAAAAAAAGCGTCTTTTTCGCACAGCAAAGCGCATTCAAAGCCAGGCTAAATGGTCTGCTTACAAAGAAGCTGCCTTCGCCGACGCATCTGCGATAAAGAATACTAAATTTTCATTTTTCAATACTACCGTCCTGAACATGCTTATAAATAATCCAAAAAGCTTCTGGAATGTAGTAAGGCCTAGTGAATCGATAATTATATTACTTAGCACGTCTTCCGGCAAACCTGTACCTCGACAGCAGTGTGCTACGATTCTAAATAATGCATTTATAAAAGCTTTCACACCTACAAGACATGATCACGAACTTCCAAAGCTATCGCGCAGCAATTTTCTACCTATGGATCCCATAATATTTACCTCTACCGGCATAAAAAAATAATAGACAGTCTCAAGCTTACGTCTTCTTGCGGGATAGACAACATCACCACGAAATTTCTAAAAAATACAAGTCAGTATTCCTCTGTCATCTTAGAGAGCATTTTTTCACAGTCTTACCGGTCTTCATCCTTGCCACATGACTGGAAAACAGCAAAAATTATTCCGATTCACAAATCTGGTGAAACTCACAATCCTTTTAACTACAGGCCCATATCTATTACCTCAGTACCTTGCAAAATAATGGAGCACATTATATTTTCTAAACTTGTCAACTTTCTTGAAGAAAACAATTTTTTCTCTAATAGTCAACATGGCTTTCGCAAGTTCTTTTCTTGTAAGACTCAGCTGCCATCTTTTAATAATGACTTACATGTATATCTTGATAGTGGTTTTTTGACTGCATATTTTTCGATTTTTCGAAAGCTTTCGACAGGGTTAAACATGTATTGCTCCTACACAAACTAAGCGTATACTAAACATTGACCCGGGAGTACTTAGCTGGATCCAATCGTTCCTTTCGTCTCGTTTTCAATTTGTTGTGACTATAATGACTCCACATCTAACACGGCTCCAGTTGAATCCGGTGTTCCATAAGGGTCTGTCCTTGGCCCACTTTTAGTTTTAATATATGTTAACGATTTACCTGATAACGTTTCCTCCCAAATTTATTTATTCGCTGACGACTGTGTTATATATCGCAATATAGCTGATGCTTCTGATATAACAACCCTTCATCTGACTTAGATACCGTACATGATTGGTGCCTCACTTGGTTCATGGAGCTGCAACATTATTAAATGCAAATCTATGTGCATTTCTCGTTCTAACGCAACTTGCCCTACCTACGCCCTCAATGACTGCCCCTTCACTCCGTTACATCCTACCGTTATCTTGGGATTCATATTACTAACGATCTTTCTTGGACGCAGCATGTACAATACGTAATAGCTAAAGCTAACCGCTCCTTAGGATACTTGAAGAGAAATTTTTCGCTTACACCCGTTCATTAAAACGACTGTTGTACACAACTTACGTCCGCCCTCAGTTGGAATATGACTCATCGGTCTGGGATCTTCATCAGGTCACATTAATTAACGAAATCGAATCAGTACAAACTCTCTCTGTTCGTTCATCCTAGCTAACTACTATCGCTCTGCTAGTGTTACATTAATCAAGAGTACCCTTCAAATTCCGTTATTATCTCATCGCAGAAAGGAATCGCGCATTTCCCTTTTCCATAAAGTCTACTACCACAACGTATCTCTTCGCTCCCTTTGGATCCACCCAGCGCCTCACTATTCAGCTCGTCGTGATCACGTACATAAAGTTAATGTTCCACGTTATAATACCGTCGCGTACTCACAATCAGTCCTTCCTAGGACTTCGATCGACTGGAATAATCTACCTGCATCATTAGTAAGCATCAGTGACCCCACTCGTTTTAAGAACGCACGAATTAACTTAAGGTAATGTATGGTGCCAAACGGTATAATTACATACTTCTTCATGGACATTGCCTGTTGGGTAAAGTGTACTGTTTGTGTACTTAATTACTTCGTAATGTGTGAGTGTATTATTTTTCCTGTTGGTATGTAAATACTACTTTTTTCAATTAGTTAATTTTTTTGCCTGCACATTGAATTGTTAGAACTAATCCTGCATTCTTACTCTTGCATTGTATTCTCGCCGCTCCCCTCTGCAATGTACTACTATGTATCTTGAGGGTCCCACAAATAAAAAAAAAGTACTATTTTGCATATCACGTAAAATATTTCCGCCGTGTGTATACCATACATATTTACATCAAAGAACCTGTACTGATCAGCATAAATCTTCCAATTTGAAGTTATGGCAATAGGGCAAAACTTGGCAGACAACGAAGACGCTGTTTCTGTCTTGTTTGCTGTGCGTAATGAAAGACGTTTTCGAAACGTTCAGGTGTTTTGCATCGATTTCGTTATGAAAACATTGTATGCTTGCTCTTGAATAAACATATTTATTTATTTATTTATTTATTTATTTATTTATTTATTTATTATTTATTTATTTATTTATTATTAGTTTATTTATTTTACCAAGCACATGATTTCGTTATGAAGCACCGTCCGATCAGGCGTAGTAATCTTCGTTATGACGTTCTTGTGCTATTTCGCCCGGAATAGGCAGGTGCTTCTTCAACGCGCGTATTTGGGGTCGATTCTTACATAGCTTCTTTCACATGAACCCGACAAAATCGGGTTAAGCTGTCTTGTTCGGCCGGTACACCTGTCGTCGGCTCCGTGTAACCGCTGGTGGGTACCGGAATGTCGGGGCAGGTTGAGTCAACCTGCTTGCAGTACGGGGTTTGACAGGCTCGACCCGCTTGACAAAATGCATGTAAACGCGGTCGCATCGGGATGGCGTCCGGGCATTTGCCACGAGGACATAGGAAGCGGATATTTCTGTCTGGTCCATGGCATGCGAGTACGCGGCAATCCCGCGTAGACCGCCATCTCTGAGGATAATCCTCGGTCTCTTACAGCCCTCCGCGACGCGGAATGGTACGTGCGTCTGTCTGACCCCGCTTCACTCGTGTAAATGCAGCACTTGCAAGTTAGGAAGATCTCGCCTGAAACGTCAGCTGACTCGACGAGCGCGTGTTGGTTCAATGTAAACGAGACTGCTCTGTGAGAATGACCATGCCATTCTGATACTACGCGGTTCTCGTGAGGCACCAAAGCTATATATCAGCGTTATGCTTGATGGGTACTTGAGGCGGGGATAACCCGGAAAATCCGACTGCTGATCGCTCCCCGCTCAGAACTAGCCCAGCTGCCCGCCACTCGTCGGCGGCACAAGATGCCTCCTCCTTCCCCACCATCCACAGCAAACCTCTGTGTTCCTGATTTTAGTGTAATTATCTGGACTACGTTCATTTTGCTTTTATGCTCTGTGTAGATGGTTTTGCACAAGGCCTCCCCCACGAGCGACTGGTTCAGGAAAGGGCACGACGCTGCTCCACTCCGCAACGCGCAAAGGCGCTACGGTAGGGTTCGGTGATTCAATCAGTTACGGCGTTGCGCTGCTGAGCACGAGATCGCGGGATCGAATCCCGTCCGCGGCGGCCACATTTCGATGGAGGCGAAATGCAAAATCGCCCGTGTTCTTGCGTTGTATACTGCACGTTAAAGAACCCCAGGTGGTCAAAATTAATCCGGAGCCCTTCACTACGGCGTGCCTCATAATCAGAACTGGTTTTGGCACGTAAAACCCCTGTTACGGGCCGGGGTTTGGGGGTACCTTCAACAGCGTCTGCTTGGAGCTCAAACCAGGTGGACCATCGGACAGGGTCCGGCAGGGAAGACGATGCGACGTACAAACAAGTAACATAGTTTAATACATGGTTACGGCTGAGCGATGTGCTCCAAAGAAAACGCACAAGAAAACTTCAGCGTGCATGCATCTGCACGCTAGGGCGAAGCAAAAGTGTTCTCCACGTGACTGCTGGCTGACTTTCTCTCTTCTCTGTCACTGAATGACATGGGGTAGATGAGTAGAGATGGCGGGTTGCCGGAGCGGGGTGAACGTCCTCACCGGGGGAGGAAAGGTTGAAGGCGGCACGTCTGGTTTAGTCTCTGACCCTCGCGACTGACACGTCTATTCAAGTTGACGAGCGAGATCGTTAGGCACGCCGATTACCATGCGTTTGCACGTGGTCCGAGCGTGGCCGCTCAACGTGAATCGTAATTTACTACACGTGGTCCGGGCATCGCAGCTCTAAGGGAATCGAACACCCCAGAAAGAAGAAGTCGACTCTCCGACACGGCGCAGAGAAGGCTCCGGAGTCAGTTCGCGAACAGACACGGGTTTATTCGCCCGAGATACAGCACAGTGCGACAGCCACGGCGCTTACGGGCCGCCAGACCGATCGAGTACGCGCGCCCGCTGCGCTAGGGATAACCTGGTAGCAGTCCACCAAGCGCGAGAACGAGGAGTCGCCAGAGCAAAGGTCCCACGCCACCAACTCGTGACGGGCCTGTGAGCATCTGCCGGGGCAATGATGATGATGATCGTTGTGGCCTTTCCCTTTGTATCGGGTGGGCACATCATGGTGCCCTGACCAAAAATATAAATAAAAAGAAAAGTTGCATCAGTTCTATGAACAATGCGCATGCGCCTTGTTCACTGTCCCCTGACTACCACTCAGAAGCCTGGCCTTCGTGATGGAAGTCGCCGACAGGGGCTGCACGTTTGTGTGTGGCCGTTTCGAGCTTCCACAAAACCAAGTGCCTCGGGAAGTGTGGTGCCTTCTGGTTGACGAGGGCACAAGCGACCACATCGGAGTACAATGTGTTCAATGTTCTCCTCGTCATCCCCGCATGTCCTGCACTGCACAGTACTGTCGTCCACCGACTGGTCGAAACGGCGTTTTACACCTTAGTGCGCAGTGCTCCCGCACCGGGTCTCGAATAAAGGGCACTCAACACTGTGTCGTACAGCCGCTCCTCAGAGATGGTCGTCTGTGTACTCTATACAGGGCCAGGTTGGATTTTGTCCATAGCGGCTTG
>NC_051154.1:159512243-159547851 GCF_013339745.2 Dermacentor silvarum
GCGCTGCAGACGACATGCAGGGATGATGTCACGCGCATGCGCAGTAGCATGCAGCTGGTGGGAGCTCGGCCGAACCGCCGCCAGAGGCGCCTGCTGCAGTCACGGACACCGCGAGCGTTCGGCGCTAATGCGGGGAAAGGGAGAAGCGCGGATGACGTTGGCAGCACCTCTGCGCGTTGCCTCGTTGGTGCTGCTACAATTTCTCTCTCTCTCTCTCATTTTCTCTTTTTCTCTCCCGAGCATAGCGCGCGATGCTCCGCGAGGTGGTTGCTAGGTAACGCAGTGGCAGGCAGCACATATTACGGCCGGCTTAAACAGCTCTGTTGTTTTAAAACACGCCGGGTCTAGACCGCACCTTGTTTCGCGATAACGCTCACTAAATAGAGTCCGTGAAAGAAAAAAAGAATTATGCAGATCCAACGCGCATAATTGCTATAAACTTGCAAAGCGTTTTGCAGCATAGTGATTTCGTGCCTGCCCGGCAAATAAGCAAGACGGCGGAAACCTCAACCACGCGATCTACGTCATCCACGCGACCGCAGATTGCACTATCTCAGGAATCGGCCCAGTATGGTATTGGACTATCTCGAGGACCGGAACACCTTACTCGAAAAGAAGTCGACCGAGCAGACGCGCCAAACCACGGGAAAGAAAACATGGAAGATTCGTTTACTAAGTGAACTGCATGCTCGAAGGCGCATATTTGTTGCAATCAGGATATTGGGTACCGCTTGTTGTTTCACTGTAGAGAACAGAACCGGCCCACCGGCACGACTGCAGGGGTGGTACAGATTGGGCTACATATAGCCGATTCGTTATATGAGTGCTATCTTGTGTATGAGCTATTCGGTAAGAGGGAAGCAAAAGCAGCCACGGTTAGCGAAGTGTGGGAGGTTCTACTAGAAAGCTTTGCTCAGGAAAAAAAAAAAGCGGAAGATAAAAATAAGTAAGGCTACAAGGTTGGCGTCTAACAGCTTTCCGAATCCCAGGGCCGGACAACCGCGTAACGCTGCCGCCATTGCTAAGACTCCCTCCCTCCACCGAGTTCGCGAGCGCCTTGGCGCCCACCTGTCGCACAGGGGCTCCGTGCGAGCGCAGGCATCGTGTGCAGGATTCGGTGAGTACAGCGATAATGAGGGAGAGAGAGAGAGAGTAATTGTGTTTGTGAAGGAGGAAGAGGCGCTATTTTCTGCAGCCTCTTCCTCCTTCACAACCACAATCTCTCTCTCTCTATCTCTCGTTATCGCTGTACTCACCGAATCCCCCGCCTGCACACGATGCCTGCGCTCGCACGGAGCCCCTGTGCGGCAGGTGGGCGCCGAGTGCACGAGGCGAAAGATCGTTGGCGCCGAGCGCGAAGCACTGCGAAGGAAAACGGAAACCATGGGGTCACCCGCTTCTGCGCAGGTTGGAGGAGGAACGCAGCCGCAGGGGCTGACGCTGCCATCTCAGCGTATCAACTGTGAATAATAAACAAAAAAAAAGGGAATAAGAAATGTGCCAGAAGAAAATAATAATAATAATAATAATAATAATATAATAATAATAATAATATAATAATAATAATAATAATATAATAATAATAATGAGAGGGGTGGGGGACATTCCGCTGATTGCTTGTTCGACGCTCATCGCGAACTGAAGATGACACCACCCAGGGCCCGCCCGTTATAGCGCCAAGCACCTGGCAAGCCTCGCAGGCACCGGCTATGAAGCGCAATGAAAGAACGCTTGCTTGCTTCGACGCCGAGACTACTAGCCTTTGGAGGACGCTGCATGAATTCGGTTCCATTCGCTCAGCTCGCGGGCGCGTTCGCGCTCATGGATATGACGGTATAATTCTGTCCAGCATGTCATCTGGGGAGAGATGGGGCGAGGTGGTTATTATTTTTTTTTTTTTTTGTGAAAGCGATACTGGGGCTCCGTATTGACACCGAGTATGCTTCTCCAATATATCTGTCCCCCTCTCTCTCTCTCTCTCTCTCTCTCTCTCTGTGTGTGTGTGTGCGTGCGTGCGCGTGCGCGCCTGTGTGTGTGTGTGCGTGCGTGCGTGCGTGCGTGCGTGATTGGACTTGTCCAATCCAATTGCAGGAGCTGCGCTTTTTTTTTTCTTTTTTTACTCAGTTGATCACGCACGTTCGGAAAAAACTGCATATTGCACCTTTCTTAGCATTCTTTAACCAATCCACAACTTATAGATTGAGGAGGAGAAGCCCTTTATAAGGCAGTTTCAACATTTACAACAATATACGTCTAAGTAAGGCAAGAATTCATGTCCGACACGGATATCGAGATCTAATTGTTCTTGAATCTCGCCGAACGGGAACATCACCACGGCTATATCCTTGCTGTCTTCTTCACTCATGGAATCCTAGTAATACGTCTTAAGGTAACAGACAAAAAAGCTGGGCACTTGTAAGCAATGCCGGTCGTATACTTCAATTATTCGCATATCGTTTGATAAGGGTTAGTAAAAAGAGAGAGAGAAAGAAAAGGCTCGAGGTACAGTTTGGTCATACCCAGTCATATATACCGTAAACCGAGCTGCGTGCTCTAAGCGTCGGCAGTTTGGTGGTTTGCATGATGTTACGTATATCCACCGGCCGCTGAAGCAAGTATGTGCATGTAGATTCATTTTCCATACCAACCATGTCAAATAACCGTTTAAAGCATTTAGTACATGCCATCTATAACCAACCCTTTATACCGCACACATAAACTCTCCAAGGTAGTTACAAGCAAATTATTTTCTGACTTCAAACGTTGGGATCTCTTAATCTGTTTTTACACGTCATTTCACAATACCATTCCTCACATGGACGCATGACAGTGGGCATGGACGCACGACAGGAATAATGGCCTCACGCATCTTTTTGTTCATTCCACAGTTGCTTGGTGCCCTGGTCCTCGGCTGGAGTGCCATGCATGGTGTCTCTCGTTATTGCGGTGTGCTCTGCAACGTTTCCCTAACCACGGAAGTTAAGCTTTCAGGATACCTGTACCTCACCTGCCTGATCTTGTCCTGGCGACTACTGCTTGCCACTAACAACTGAGCTGCTCTCTGTCGACCAGTGCACAGCCGACGGTGGTACGGTGAACGACCCCTGCGGCGATGGCGGGTGCTTTCCGAGCTTCCATGTTCTCGTGCGTTACTACCTTCCTCTGGCAGGGCGGGTGCCGTCACGGATCACTTGTCACCTGATATCCACTGCGCATCCTCAACGCCATCAACTGCGCCGATAGCCAGTCAACTTAAAACCGGCGCTCCGAACGCAATTTTCAGTGGGCATGGACGCACGACAGGAATGATGGCCTCACGCATCTTTTTGTTCATTCCACAGGTCAGTTGCCTTTCCATATCAAGACTTAAATCTGATGATCCATTTATAATCGTGCTTCCATGCACAGAAGCAGTGCTTGGTCCTTTCTGTTCTTTGTTATTGATTTTGTGCGGAGACGTTGAAAGTAATCCCAGGCCTCCGAAGGGACTGGGAACAACCATCGGATTCATCAACCGAAGTTCTGAAAGCTTTACGCGACTTGAATACAAGGTCTAAAAGACTGGAGGAAAACCAAAGAGCATTGCTGGAGACTATTACTGAGTTGAAAACACGTCAAGAAACGGTGGCAGATGCGATATCTGAAATTAAAGTAAGGCTTGCGACCGTAGAAATTCAGACGGGTAATGTTGAAAAATGGCAGCATGAACTCGGTGATGTGCGTGAGTCAGTTGGAAGCATAGCGAAAGACGCTGCAGTCCTACGCTCACGATTGGATGATGCGGAAGACCGCTCTCGTAGGAATAATCTACTGTTTTGCGATTTAGCGGATACAGCCACCGAGTCCGCTGTTCAATCCGAGCAAACAAAATGGACATTCTAACTAACACTCTAACTCTCAGCATAACGAGTGATAGCAGTATCACGCGCACATCGCATTGGTATGCTCACTCAAGGAAAATCACGTCCATTGATAGTAAATTTTGCTGCCTATAAAATTAAAGAAGAAATTCTATCGAAGCGTGCAATGCTAAAAGAAAACAGTATCACACTGTTACTGAAGATTTCAGCCCCGCTACAAGTCACGCCAGAGAAACACTTATCGAATACGGAAAAAGTCTAAATTTACCATTTAAATTAAGGTATAATAAGCTACTAATTGATAGAAAATGTTATGGATACGACGCCAATGAACAAAAGGTCTATGAAATAAAGCCACCAAGTATCCCAGATAATGCCGCGGCGTCTGCTCGATCCTTAAGATCAGGCCGCAGTGCTACAACAGCGTACCGATAGGATAACGCGAGGATATCTAGACTACCGGTTCTTTTTACCAATATTCGTAGCCTCTTACCTAAAAAAGATGATCTGTGCAGCCTAATAAATGATTGTGGGGCAGATATAATTGCATTAACCGAAACATGGTTGACGAGTAAAATAACGAACTCTGAGTTATTTCACTGTAATAAAAAGTCTAACATTTACCGCACCGATCGCGCTAACACATAAGGCGGTGGTGTTTAATTGCTGTTAATGAATGTTTTAACTGTTTTCCTGTAGCCATAGAATGTGACATTGAATGTGTATGATGCTGCATTTCTGTAAATTTCAAAAAGGTTGTGATCGGTGCTTGTTAACGAGCACCAACATCAGCATCAACGTTTTGTAATAGCATGTACGATTGTTTATGCCAGATCAGTGTTGGTTTCCCCGGAGCACCAATTTTATTTATGGGCGATTTTAATTTGCCCAACATTTCTTGATCAGGCACGTGTGTTTTATTGAATCCAACTTTCCGCAGAGTCGAAGCGTTTTATTGACATATGTGCAGATTTCAACTTGTTTCAGGTCGTTACTTCCCCTAAACGCGTAACGAAAACCTCGTCATCTCTTTTAGATCTTGTTTTAACGTCATCAACATATATTATATCTGAGGTTACACACTCACCCGGTTTGAGTGATCACGACGTCTTACATTTTTTCATTAGCCTGTCAAATCTACCGTCTCATAACAGTCCTTAAAACTATTCGCGACTATAAAAATGGTAACTTCACCGCTATCAATAACGAACTTGCTCTTTTTCTTGATAATTTTCTGCCTGATGTCGCTGAGCGCTCACTTGATACTAACTGGAATATATTCAAAGAAAAGAATTCATGATATAGTCAACC
The DNA here is from genome assembly GCF_013339745.2 of Dermacentor silvarum. Lineage (NCBI taxonomy): Eukaryota > Metazoa > Arthropoda > Arachnida > Ixodida > Ixodidae > Dermacentor > Dermacentor silvarum. Next base: position 159,517,415 of record NC_051154.1, read on the forward strand.
AATTTATTCCGACGAGGTGCGTTTCTTCTAATAACAATGCTTCGTGGTATACTAAATCTGTGAAACGCCTATCTAACGGAAAAAAAGCGTCTTTTTCGCACAGCAAAGCGCATTCAAAGCCAGGCTAAATGGTCTGCTTACAAAGAAGCTGCCTTCGCCGACGCATCTGCGATAAAGAATACTAAATTTTCATTTTTCAATACTACCGTCCTGAACATGCTTATAAATAATCCAAAAAGCTTCTGGAATGTAGTAAGGCCTAGTGAATCGATAATTATATTACTTAGCACGTCTTCCGGCAAACCTGTACCTCGACAGCACTGTGCTACGATTCTAAATAATGCATTTATAAAAGCTTTCACACCTACAAGACATGATCACGAACTTCCAAAGCTATCGCGCAGCAATTTTCTACCTATGGATCCCATAATATTTACCTCTACCGGCATAAAAAAATAATAGACAGTCTCAAGCTTACGTCTTCTTGCGGGATAGACAACATCACCACGAAATTTCTAAAAAATACAAGTCAGTATTCCTCTGTCATCTTAGAGAGCATTTTTTCACAGTCTTACCGGTCTTCATCCTTGCCACATGACTGGAAAACAGCAAAAATTATTCCGATTCACAAATCTGGTGAAAATCACAATCATTTTAACTACAGGCCCATATCTATTACCTCAGTACCGTGCAAAATAATGGAGCACATTATATTTTCTAAACTTGTCAACTTTCTTGAAGAAAACAATTTTTTCTCTAATAGTCAACATGGCTTTCGCAAGTTCTTTTCTTGTAAGACTCAGCTGCCATCTTTTAATAATGACTTACATGTATATCTTGATAGTGGTTTTTTGACTGCATATTTTTCGATTTTTCGAAAGCTTTCGACAGGGTTCAACATGTATTGCTCCTACACAAACTAAGCGTATACTAAACATTGACCCGGGAGTACTTAGCTGGATCCAATCGTTCCTTTCGTCTCGTTTTCAATTTGTTGTGACTATAATGACTCCACATCTAACACGGCTCCAGTTGAATCCGGTGTTCCATAAGGGTCTGTCCTTGGCCCACTTTTAGTTTTAATATATGTTAACGATTTACCTGATAACGTTTCCTCCCAAATTTATTTATTCGCTGACGACTGTGTTATATATCGCAATATAGCTGATGCTTCTGATATAACAACCCTTCAATCTGACTTAGATACCGTACATGATTGGTGCCTCACTTGGTTCATGGAGCTGAACATTATTAAATGCAAATCTATGTGCATTTCTCGTTCTAACGCAACTTGCCCTACCTACGCCCTCAATGACTGCCCCCTTCACTCCGTTACATCCTACCGTTATCTTGGGGTTCATGTTACTAACGATCTTTCTTGGACGCAGCATGTACAATACGTAATAGCTAAAGCTAACCGCTCCTTAGGATACTTGAAGAGAAATTTTTCGCTTACACCCGTTTCATTAAAACGACTGTTGTACACAACTTACGTCCGCCCTCAGTTGGAATATGACTCATCGGTCTGGGATCTTCATCAGGTCACATTAATTAACGAAATCGAATCAGTACAAACTCGCTCTGTTCGTTTCATCCTAGCTAACTACTATCGCTCTGCTAGTGTTACATTAATCAAGAGTACCCTTCAAATTCCGTTATTATCTCATCGCAGAAAGGAATCGCGCATTTCCCTTTTCCATAAAGTCTACTACCACAACGTATCTCTTCGCTCCCTTTGGATCCACCCAGCGCCTCACTATTCAGCTCGTCGTGATCACGTACATAAAGTTAATGTTCCACGTTATAATACCGTCGCGTACTCACAATCAGTCCTTCCTAGGACTTCGATCGACTGGAATAATCTACCTGCATCATTAGTAAGCATCAGTGACCCCACTCGTTTTAAGAACGCACGAATTAACTTAAGGTAATGTATGGTGCCAAACGGTATAATTACATACTTCTTCATGGACATTGCCTGTTGGGTAAAGTGTACTGTTTGTGTACTTAATTACTTCGTAATGTGTGAGTGTTTTATTTTTCCTGTTGGTATGTAAATACTACTTTTTTCAATTATTAATTTTTTTTGCCTGCACATTGAATTGTTAGAACTAATCCTGCATTTCTTACTCTTGCATTGTATTCTCGCCGCTCCCCTCTGCAATGTACTACTATGTATCTTGAGGGTCCCACAAATAAAAAAATAAGTACTATTTTGCATATCACGTAAAATATTTCCGCCGTGTGTATACCATACATATTTACATCAAAGAACCTGTACTGATCAGCATAAATCTTCCAATTTGAAGTTATGGCAATAGGGCAAAACTTGGCAGACAACGAAGACGCTGTTTCTGTCTTGTTTGCTGTGCGTAATGAACGACAGGAATGTTTTCGAAACGTTCAGGTGTTTTGCATCGATTTCGTTATGAAAACATTGTATGCTTGCTCTTGAATAAACATATTTATTTATTTATTTATTTATTTATTTATTTATTTATTTATTTATTTATTTATTTATTTATTTATTTATTTATTTATTTATTTATTTATTTATTTTACCAAGCAACATGATTTCGTTATGAAGCCCGTCCGATCAGGCGTAGTAATCTTCGTTATGACGTTCTTGTGCTATTTCGCCCGGAATAGGCAGGTGCTTCTTCAACGCGCGTATTTGGGGTCGATTCTTACATAGCTTCTTTCACATGAACCCGACAAAATTGGGTTAAGCTGTCTTGTTCGGCCGGTACCTGGTCGTCGGCTCCGTGTAACCGCTAGTGGGACCGGAACGTCGGGGCAGGTTGAGTCAACCTGCTTGCTGTACGGGGTTTGACAGGCTCGACCCGCTTGGCAAAATGCATGTAAACGCGGTCGCATCGGGATGTCGTCCGGGCATTTGCCACGAGGACATAGGAAGCGGATATTTCTGTCTGGTCCATGGCATCCGAGTACGCGGCAATCCGCGTAGACCGCCATCTCTGAGGATAATCTCGGTTTCTTACAGCCCTCCGCGACGCGGAATGGTACGTGCGTCTGTCTGACCCGCTTCACTCGTGTAAATGCAGCACTTGCAAGTTAGGAAGATCTCGCCTGAAACTTCAGCTGACTCGACGAGCGCGTGTTGGGTTCATGTAAACGAGACTGCTCTGTGAGAATGACCATGCCATTCTGATACGGCGGTTCTCGTGAGGCCACCAAAGCTATATATGCAGCGTTATGCTTGATGGGTACTTGAGGCGGGGATAACCCGGAAAATCCGACTGCTGATCGCTCCCCCGCTCAGAATAGCCCAGCTGCCCGCCACTCGTCTGCGGCACAAGATGCCTCCTCCTTCCCCACCACCCACAGCAAACCTCTGTGTTCCTGATTTTAGTGTAATTATCTGGACTACGTTTCGTTTTGCTTTTATGCTCTGTGTAGATGGGTTTGCACAAGGCTCACCCTACGAGCAACGGTCAGGAAAGGGCACGACGCTGCTCCACTCCGCAACGCGAGAAGACGCTACGGTAGGGTTCGGTGATGCAGTCAGTTACGGCGTTGCGCTGCTGAGCACGAGATCGCGGGATCGAATCCCGTCCGCGGCGGCCACATTTCGATGGAGGCGAAATGCAAAATCGCCCGTGTTCTTGCGTTGTATACTGCACGTTAAAGAACCCCAGGTGGTCAAAATTAATCCGGAGCCCTTCACTACGGCGTGCCTCATAATCAGAACTGGTTTTGGCACGTAAAACCCCTGTTACGGGCCGGGGTTTGGGGGTACCTTCAACAGCGTCTGCTTGGAGCTCGAACCAGGTGGACCATCGGACAGGGTCCGGCAGGGAAGACGATGCGACGTACAAACAAGTAACATAGTTTAATACATGGTTACGGCTGAGCGGTGTGCTCCCAAGAAAACGCACAAGAAAACTTCAGCGTGATGCATCTGCACGCTAGGGCGAAGCAAAAGTGTTCTCCACGTGACCGCTGGCTGACTTTCTCTCTTCTCTGTCACTGCAGGACATGGGGTAGATGAGTAGAGATGGCGGGTTGCCGGAGCGGGGTGAACGTCCTCAGCGGGGGAGGAAAGGTTGAGGGCGGCACGTCAGGTTTAGTCTCTGACCCTCGCGACTGACACGTCTATTCAAGTTGACGAGCGAGATCGTTAGGCACGCCGATTACCATGCGTTTGCACGTGGTCCGAGCGTGGCCGCTCAACGTGAATCGTAATTTATACACGTGGTCCGGGCATCGCAGGTCTAAGGGAATCGAACACCCCAGAAAGAAGAAGTCGACTCTCCGAAACGGCGAAGAGAAGGCTCCGCAGTCAGTTCGCGAACAGACACGGGTTTATTCGCCCGAGATACAGCACAGTGCGACAGCCACGGCGCTTACGGGCCGCCAGACCGATCGAGTACGCGCGCCCGCTGCGCTAGGGATAACCTGGTAGCAGTCCACCAAGCGCGAGAACGAGGAGTCGCCAGAGCAAAGGTCCCACGCCACCAACTCGTGACGGGCCTGTGAGCATCTGCCGGGGCAATGATGATGATGATCGTTGTGGCCTTTCCCTTTGTATCGGGTGGGCACATCATGGTGCCCTGACCAAAAATATAAATAAAAAGAAAAGTTGCATCAGTTCTATGAACAATGCGCATGCGCCTTGTTCACTGTCCCCCTGACTACCACTTCAGAAGCCTGGCCTTCGTGATGGAAGTCGCCGACAGAGGCTGCACGTTTGTGTTGTGGCCGTTTCGAGCTTCCACAAAACCAAGTGCCTCGGGAAGTGTGGTGCCTTCTGGTTGACGAGGGCACAAGCGACCACATCGGAGTACAATGTGTTCAATGTTCTCCTCGTCATCCCCGCATGTCCTGCACTGCACAGTACTGTCGTCCACCGACTGGTCGAAACGGCGTTTATACACCTTAGTGCGCAGTGCTCCCGCACGGGTCTCGAATAAAAGGGCACTGCCAACACTGTTGTCGTACAGCCGCTCCTCAGAGATGGTCGTCTTGTGTACTCTATACAGGGCCAGGTTGGATTTTTGGTCCATAGCGGCTTGCCACATCGACGTCTCTGCTTCCTGTACTCTTGTTCGCACCCCCAGCGACCATTTCCTTTCACTGTCCTCTTGAACGGGGTCAGTAAAGCGCTCAGCGGAAGAGACCTCTGGTGGAGAGGGCGCCCGGCCGGAGGCTCCCAAGGGCTGCAGAAGATAGTGCCAACCTTCCTTTCTCACAACGAACCATTTAGTAGGCCAATCAGGGCGCGTCCCGGTGACATTTGCTCGCGCGGCTACTCAAACCCGGGAAGAAGTAGAGTGTTCTATACAAGTAAAGAGAAATGCGGCTTTTCCCCGTCAAAGGACCCCCTTCTAGCCAATGGTGTCGCTGTGGCGCATCGCATCGTTCGCATACGGCAAGTAGACTTCATTCACTGCAACACTGATCGAACGTGGGAAAGCCAGCTTACAAAGACCAAGATTACACCTATCCCCTTAAAGCTGGCTTCACTTTTAAACTGAAACGCATTGCTGGAAAGACGTTTTTCCAGGGACAATATAAGTGGCCTTATATTAAAATGTAAAGGCCCTAGCACCTTTTTTACTATCTTATTAATTGTTTGCTATTGCCCCGACGTGCGCAGGTCTGGTAGAAATGCTGGAAAGGGGTTTGTGTTGAGTTTCCTTGTAGCAGTATTAGGTCCCGACGCCGATTGGTAAACAATCCGACGGCGAATCCGACGCCGAATGGTAAAGTCGTACTTTACCATTTTTCTAACGGATTTCACTGTGAGAAATTCAATTTTTGTTCACCAAAACCTTGCACCACGTGGAGGGCCTACGCGGTCGATGTGGTTGGATGATTTTCTCCGCCACCCGCGATCACACACCGGTTGCCGACGCCGGATTTTCTGCGACACGGGGCCTTAAACGCTATCGCGTTAAAAGACGTCGCGGCCGACGACACGTTTCTTTCGCGCCGCGGTCGCGAAAAAAAAAAAAGCGTGTTCTTCCGCCCTTACGGACAATAATCAAAATGGCCGCCTCCGCTGTTCGCGTCTAGCCATCGGCGTCGTCCGTGAGATCGTGCTCTCTCAAGCTGACTTTAGTGCCGTTCAGTCATATCCCAAGGTGAATTCCGTGAAAAGCCTCGTTTGTTTGTTGCGAGCAGTGTTTTTACCACACTCGGTAACGACGATCACTCCCTGCGTTCCGTCTTCTGCGTCACCGTTCGGCGCCGTCGAGAAACAGCCGCCGCTGCATTTTACTGGAATTCAACTCACTGCTCCAATTGACAAATAAGTCTTAAAGCTTCATGTGTAGTAACGGGCAGATAAAGAATTTGAGCTAAGATTTTATTTTCGCTCAAAATAAATGCGTCCTTCAGAACTACTTATGCGTGCGGTTGCACTCAGAGAGACCTGGCTCCAACAGCGCTATAGGGACCGGGCGCGGGATGAATTTGGACTGGTGGCGCCTTCATGCGGCGGCGCCGCGAAAGTAATGGCATGTGGCGGCCGGGCCGCGCGCAGCTGGCGCTGCCGTGAAACCAAGTCTGATCAAACATCTTGCGTTTTTGGGTGCACCAACAGTTACTGAAACATGACTGAAGTTGGTTAGGCCATTCAATTCAATCGTTGCTCATCGCGACATCCGTTTTCAGGCGGAAAGTCTGTATATGTGCGGTCTGTATATAGGCAGCACTGTTCAGTGCTCAGCAATTGAAACGCGATACTCGAATCGCATGGTCGCCAGCGCTTTTTGCACTGACTGATGCAAAGCACCAAACTGATGCATGGTGGTGTAGAGTGAAAGCGAGAACCTTCCTAACGCATTATGACTGCATTTGGTCCCACGACGCGCACCTGTGGCGCGAAAAAAAAAAAAAAAACGGCGGCATCCGCGCGCTGCCAGCGCTTCAATCGCTGGGCACTATACATTTCCGACGCTGATTTGCTATAGTCTAGTTGTTCTAACGTTAATAAAAGAGCCGTTCATACGCAAGAGCTTCGTGTCACACTTGCATGTCTTCGCCTCCGCAGTGTAACGGCTCCGGAGTGTGGGAACGGAAGGCGAACACTCAGATTTGTCGTCATTTTGCCATCTTATCAGTGTATCAGTCTTCCTTTTAATGTACATTTTCCTTCGTAGCAATTCCCAACTCTGGTTGCGTCCGGCACATGACTGTGCTGTGCATCGACTGCCAACGCCAACGCAGAGGCGTGTTCACACTCGCTGCCCCCGACGGCTGCCGTCGCGCTAAGCTATATAAAATCGGCCGTACTGAAGATTTAACTAGTTTATGATTAATTAAGAATGGCGAAGCATTGCGAAGATGAACTACAACGGAGAGCGAACGAGAACTTACTGACACATGTGCGATCGGCGAAGCAGCTCAAGAAACAGAATAAGGAAGACGTATGTCTCCTTTTTTTTCTGGCCATAATTTTTGTGTTCTTCGCCTATTTACATGATTAAATACGCGACAATGTTAACTCGCACAGCAAAATAACATCTGGAATATAACTGCTGGAGTTCCACGGCATGGCTTGCCGCTGTGAGCTCCGTTCGCGTGCATGGTGCATTTGCATCGCAATTTGCGCTTGTTTTCTGCTTTATATACTACCTGATGCCACGAATGTGATCTGCTTCGTACAAGGGACTACCTTTCTCAAAAGCAGACACACGAAAATGCGTTTTCCGGTGCGTCAGCCCCTAAAAACCGGAGTGCCAAATCACTGGAAGCACCAAGCGCCGTCATCCCGTCGTCTGCTTCACATGCCAGTGCTCTGACAGCTGCCGTTCGCGGCGCTGTTCGCCAGCATATCGCCGGCGCGCCGCTGGCGCCTTACGACGGCCGCCCGGTGCCTATACTCGTAGGTGTAAGGCGGTTGGCCGCGACGTCACGTTCACGCAGCGACACCATTGGCTGGAAGGGGGTCCTGTGATGAGAAAAAGCCGCATTTCTCTTGACTTGTATCGGAGTACACTCTAGGGAGAAGCACGGTTTGCGCGGGAAACGAGCTCCGGCGCGCTAGCCGTGAAGCCATGTTGCCGTTACGGCGGCGGTTCCCGGAGACTGAGCTAAGCACAACGCGCGAGCTGGGGGACGAGGCGCGGAAAGGCACCTCGATCCCCACAGCTCAGCGAATGAAATCCCGAAAACGTTTTTTTTTTCTTTTTTCCTCATGTCTCTATTTTCTTCCAAGGCCTCTCATCTGAAACGGTTGGTGAGACCGAAAGACAATTTTAGTTTAGCGTTGGCAGCCAAACGTAAACGCATTACGTACGTAAAGAAATAGCATTAGACAGTTTTAGTTTAGCGTTTCTCGACTTTACGTATGCTAAACACAAACACTTTACGGGACGTTAGGGTGTGCGTCGCTTAAGGACTTTTAGTTTAACGTTAGAGAACGTAAACGTAATGTAAAACGTTAGCGGACGTAGCGCCATCTCTTGCCTAAATCAACAATCAATTCCTGTCTTGGCTACAAGCGAGTCACATGTAGCCGAGGAAGTGGCCAATCCGTTTATGTGTTCGCGAGAACTTCGCGAAAACGATTCAGCAGCAGGTTCTGCGTCGCACGTCCTGTTCCTGTTCACAAACCCATGGAGCGCTCAAGTGTTCTTTGGGACCCTTTTTGCATGGCTTACCTAAGCTGGCACGACATTGAAGCAATTACGATGCGCGAGCGCGAACCAAGACCCAGGTTGTATGCAGCCAGGAATGGGCTCCTCAACATCGATGCCATTCCAAACCACACGTTCCGTCGCCAATTCCGGTTTGAAAAAACAAGATTTCCCTGTTTTTGTGAAAGCGTTGCAAGTGCCGGACTACGTGACAAGCGCTCAAGGAGGGAGAGTGTCTGCCCAGGAAGCCCTGTGCATGTGCATGCGCCGCCTGGCCTACCCGAACCGCCTGAGCGACTTACAGGACTTCATCGGTCGCCACAATAGCGTCATTTCAAGTGCGTCGAACAAAATGACGTTCCACATTTCACATATCTTAGGAACTTTCAAACAGTAAGAGAGACTCGGAGCTACTCACCTTTCAAGCTGACACGAACAGACGACATACTACTATTCCAATATGGGTTTCTTTTCTTTTTCTCTTTTTTGCTCACCGTCTGTCATCTGTAGCAGACGACGCGCACTGCGGAACCGTTATACTGACCGCAGCGCCAATTTTGCGTAACGTTATTTTTTTGTTTGTGCGTTTATATTCTGCAGAATCCAGACTGCCAACTTGCTTTCAAAGACATGCTCGGTCGTTCTTGGCGAAATGCGCTAGCAGAAGCTTGCATCTCTCACGCAGCGTTCTTCCGCTGAGCACCTTCTTCGTTCCAAGTTCCATGTTTTTCGCAATCTCTTGCCCTTTTGATGGATTTCGAAGTGGGTTGGAAGCATTCACTTCACGGAGAAGAGCTAAATCGTCTTTCTCGGTGAAGCGCAAGCGTGTCCGACCTGTTGCTGGTACAGCCTACATTTTGTAGTATGTTTTCCAAGAAGAAACTCGCCTTACTATGGCACCGACAGCGATTTTGAGTTTTTCCAAACCCATCCAAGACAAGACAATCCATTAGCATCCATCCTGGTTATAGTGTACTAGAATAAACATTATTCTAGTACACTATAATCCTGGTGTTGATATGCAGCAACGTATAAGGGCGCGTCGCGCTTAGGCCTATACGGTCGCCGGAATCGCCGAACGATCTCAGAAATTGGGCGCGTTATGCGCTCAAAACTAACGTTTCAGGTGAGTTTAGAGAAAGCGAAAGGTCATTTCTGTAGTTACAGGCGATATACGCGAGTGAGAGCGCAGCCATCACGAGAATTCATGCTGAAGCGGGAGCCAGATGTGCCGCCATGTTTGACAACGTTATTTCTTTAGCGTCCGTAAACATTACGAACGTTAAACTCGCCAAATAACGTACGTTATCATAGCGCACGTAAACCGCTGAAACCGAATAACGTTCAGAGCATGCGCAGTGATGACAACGCTATTTTTTACGTACGTAATGTGTTTACGTTTGCTTGCAAACGCTAAACTACAACTGTCTATTGTCATCACTGCGCATGCTCTGAACGTTATTGGGTTTCTGTTGTGTACGTGTGCTATGATAACGTACGTTATTTGGCGAGTTTAACGTTCGTAATGTTTACGGACGCTAAAGAAATAACGTTGTCGAACATGGCGGCACCCATGGCTCCCGCTTCAGCGTGAGAGAGAGAGAGTCAAAGGGAGAGATAGAAAAGTCTTAAGGGAAAGGCAGGGAGGTTAACCAGGCTGAGTCCGGTAGGCTACCCTGCACTGGGGAAGGGGGAACAGGGATCGAAAGAGGAGAAGTTCACGCCCTGCACATTTACACAGTCAAGTGTTCATCGCTGAGTTTCGTCGCAGGCGGTCATACAGGCCAGTGCACCTCAAAAAACGCATCAGCGCACTTGTAGCCCTGCACATAGCAGACGCACGAGGCCACGGGCCCAAGATCTTCTTCTCCGTAAAAGGCCTGTCGTCTGAGTGCCCCAAAGCCCCCAGAAGGACAATCCTCTCATCTTTGTATCTGGGGCAGTCACATAAGAGATGTCTGGTGGTTTCCTCAACCACACATGTGCTGCAGTTGGCACTGTCCGCCATTCCAATTAAGAATGAATAGGAGTTTGTAAAGTAAACTCCTATTCGCAGGTGGCACAGTGATGTTTCTTATTGTCGTTTAAAATCCGGTAAAAGTTGTAATTGCATCTATGGGTCCATGGCATATAGGCGCCGGTTGGTAAACTCTGGTGTATATTCCATTTTCTTAGAGTTATAATATGGGCAAGACTGCTGAGGTGCCGCGCTGCATCCGTTCTTGACAATGGTATTGAGATTCTTTCACATTCGTCATGTGCCTCACGGGCAGCTTTGTCGGCACATTCATTGCCAGTGATGTTGCAGTGCCCAGGTAGCCACTGAAATACAATGTCGTGGCCTCTGACTACCGCTTGATGGTAGCGTCACCGTATCTCTGCTACCAATTGTTCATATGGGCTGCGGCGCAGAGCTGATAAGAGTGACTGTAGGGCTGCCCTTGAGTCACAGAATCTAGCCCATTGATTTGGTGATTGTTCGTGCACATAAAGCACTGCGCTACGGAGGGCGGCAAGTTCAGACCCTGTCGATGTTGTGACGTGGCTGATCTTGAACTTCTGACAGAATGATGCCGACGGAATAACTACCGCACCAGTAGAGCTAGTCAGAGTCGAAGAGCCATCTGTATAAATGTGAATTCGATCAGAGTAGGAATCACGCAGCAGATGCAGAGAAGCTTGATTCAGGGCACAAGTAGGGAAGTCGGACTTCTTTGTAACTCCTGGAATAGAGAGCCGCACTTGTGGCTGCCGGAGACACCGCAAAGGATAAGGTGGTCTTGCTGCAGGTGTGAAGTCTGATGGTTAAATGGAAAATGAGACATCCACACAATCGTAGCAACTGCTACAAAGGAAACCCATACGAGTTTCTCGAAAGAAAAGCCTCGCAGTTGAAGAAAAATTCGTCCTGGTCCGGGGCTCAAACCCGGGACCACCGCCTTTCCGGGGCAGCCGCTCTACCATCTGAGCTAACCAGGCGGCTAGTAGATGGCAGGGCGAAGTCGAATTTATCAACAACGATCGAAGCAAAGACAAGTGTTTGACATAATAGTTCAGCGGAAACCCGCTAGGTGGAGAGAAGTAATTAAATGAAAATGAGACATCTACACAATCGTAGCAACTGCTACAAAGGAAACCCACCTAGCGGGTTTCCATTGAACTGTTGATCATTTAAAGTCTCCATCGCATTCAAAGAGCACTAAGCATGTTGCTGTAAATATTAATGTCCTACCGAAAGACTAAAGTCTCGTGTCTTGGGGTGCCGGCTCACGCGCCTGTACACGATACCAGAACAGCCGTAAATGCAAGACCATTCCTGCAAAACTCAAGTGGCTGAAAATGAAAGCGGAAAGAACAGAAGATGCGACCAATGCGGGTATACAAGCGCGGAGCTGGTTGGTCGGCCGTGTCTGCGGGGATATGCTTCGGCGGAAGTATAGTGCTCGTATACTGTCCAACGGTGACATCAGCGGCAGCTGGTAGACCATCAGGCATGGAACTAACGATGCAGGGGTACAAGTGTAGCAAACCACATCATACGACGCGCTGGAGTACGTGGAGGAGGAGGATGTTAGCTATACGGGCGGATGTAACATTGCAGATGCAGCCGGCAATTGCTCCGCCCGAGTGTCTCCTTTTAACGTGCGGGGATAAACATGCATGGGGATAAACAGTTAAGTGCAACCAGTGCTTAAAGCCAGAGGGGGCTCAGGGGGGCCCGGCCCCCACCGCCGTTGTTTATGGAGGGGCTCCCCCCCCCCCCCCCCCCCCCTTTAGCAGGTCAACTGTAGCACAACGGCTTCCATTCGACAAGCGCTGGAGGTGATGTTATCGATTTTATTACTAGTAGTGCTTTGTGGGGGGCACTTATAACTCTCCAATTTTTTATTAAAATTAGTGTAGCTTGCACTGGAGGCGCAATGGCGGAGCTGATGGGCAACTAGCTATAGTCCTGGCTTTTGGGCTAGGCTACCATGTCACCCCCAGTATTTTCCGGAATTTATTTATTATTGACCGATTATTGATTAGCTATTGATTGGATATCTAATGGCTATCGCAAGGTATATTGGCCACGTATTTGGGCTAGGCTAGCACTACCAAGTCATCCACAGCATTTCCCAGAATTTATTGATTATTGATCGATTATTGATGAGCTATTGATTGGCTATTCATTGGCTTTCAAATTCAAATACAAAGTTTATTTGTCAATACAGCATATACATACATAAATTCTGACCTGCCTAAGCATGCTGTGCTTGTTGGCTGGTCAGGCAGCAGGTGAAGAATCTATCGCAAGGTATTGGCCACGTATTAGCAGCTATTGATTGGCTACCTATGAGTGACTAAACTTAAGTAGTCCCAACCATGCTTAGTTAGACTTAGCCAGGCTCAGTTTCGCTAGTTCACAGGGGTATGTGCCATTCCGCTTGGACCCTTTCTGAACTACCTCCAGGATCGGCCAATAGTTTTCTGTCTGCAACAGACAGATTACGCTCGGGATAAACAGCTCCGCTGTTAGTAATTTGATCGCGATTAATTGGTTGATGTGGCATGAGCAAAAACAGGGGAACAGGTATCGTCATAATGCTATGTGCATTTCCCCGAGGCAGTGTACATGGCAGTCAGCATCTTTGTTTTACTATAAGATTCTTGGCACAGCTAGCGTACTGTTTCATGAGCCACCTGAGCGTGAAGCTACCTGCTCACGAATTAGTGAAGGTTCACCTTGGTTTCTTAAGGTTACCAGTTAATTTTCATTCGTTTAGTTGTGCATTACGAATGCTATGTTATACGAAAGACGCATGTATTTTGTCCACTTTTGTAGGTAAGTAGGTGCGAAACCATAAAATATATTAACGCGACAGCGTTAAGGGCCCCGTGTTGCAGAAAATTGGGTGTCGGCATCGGCGGCGTTGTCCGTTAGAGAAAAATAATTCCGAACCACGCAGGCCCTCCGAGTGGCGCATAGAGTTACGGAACTAACTGAATTTCTCAAAGTGCGTCAGAAAATTCGTAAAGTAGGACTTACATACAACCTACAGAAATGATAGCGTCGGACTGCAATTTGAATATACGAGAAAACATAATTCTGTTACGCGGAAACTCAAACACAATCCCCTTTTCTAGCTGCAATTTGAGGTGCGCGTATGTCTTAGTTAGGGCGCCTCGATGCCAGCGCCGCTTTACAGGGTGGGGACAGCCTTTGAACCGCCCCGCGCCGCCGCTATGGCTTTTCGGCGCCATGTTGGTTCTTTCGCGCCGGCTGTCGAGCTGAACGGATGCGCGCTCATTTGCTTTCTTTGTGGCGTTGTGGTGCGAGAGCTCGTGTTTTGTGTAGTCCCTTGTGATGTTCGTGCTTGTTAACGAAACATGACTGGCTGCTTTGTCGCTCTGTGCACTGGATCGACCGCAAAAGAGCCGCGGTTATTTTGTTACCCCCGCGACGTTGAACAAGAAAAGGGCAGCGCAAGTAAAACGTGACAGACGGACACAACGAAGATATGCGAGTGAGGATCATGATTTCGTCAAGGATAATGTCCCTTTCTAATCTTTTTCATTCTCACAGATAAGTTGCTCGTATATGTTGGCGTGCCTTTTCTAGTGATTATAAGGCTGCAGTATGGTGTGATCGCCGCGTTTGACTTGTTGCAACGGCGTAGATTTATTCCAGACGTTTGTGAATTGTCTTTTTTTTTGTAGCTACAAGTATTGGGGCACTTGTAAACTCGTTTCCTGGATACGCGATCGATGACAGTACCTACCTGGTCGATTTTTTCTCAGCAAATATTAAACAAGCACAAAGCATCACTCAGTCGGAAGAGAATGATGAGAGAAGCGACTTCATTCTCGACTTAGAGGAAGTTTCTTCTCTTGGGGAAGATGTGCTCGCCCACTTGGCAGGCTTTTTGTTAAAGCCGATTATCCGCACTGTGGAACACTGCTCTGTGTGCATTTACATGCTAGCGGCTGAAGAACCTGGACAGGAACACCACCTTCCTCAACTAAATGAATGTGTCCAAGGCGACAAAATTTAGTTTATGCAAAACGACAAATTCTGGTCTTTGTTTTTTAATGTGGGGGTGTTCTCAAGTCTTTTGCTAAAGCTCAAGATCTGAGCTGTCTGAGAAACACCATTAAAAGCCCTGAAGGAAATTATTGGAAATAATGTAACCTTGCCAGAAAACCCATGTTATCATCACAAAGATGTGACTGGAAAACTTGTTGAGCGATTTGTGTCCACACATCTCCGCATCTATCTGCGATGGCTTGGCACTCCTGAAAAGGCAGCTGAGTGTTATGCTAGCAAGACTGTAGCAGGTACGAGCGTGCAGTAGGGCCAACCACATTTTAACCAGATAACCTCGCTGATAGCTTATAAAGTGGATTAATTAGTGCTTACTTTTGTAAATAAATTGTCTTTGTTGAAAACTGTTCTCAATGCATTTTTCTTCTTCAGCAGGCACCTGAGCTGCTGCAGGCCTACTCACGCGACGTCTCCTAATTTTTCTCACAGTTTCATAAGTATGATGGGAAAACCCTAAGAAGCAAGATTACTATTAAAAGAGCTTCAAACTTAACATTTCATCAAGTGTACAATTACAATAATATTCGTGGGTCGTTCACCAGTGAAATGAGTAAATAAAAAAGGGGGTAACCTCGCAAACAATCGTGCTACCTTCAGGTTGCGATACATGCGAACAGTGTCGGACAACCTCTTTTGAAACGAGCACTCCATGCAAGCAAACTGTTTATCAGATGGTAAAGCAGAAAATCTGCATTTAAATCGCGTCGGTATCGCCCTTAGCACGCCCGCCACCCTTTCTCTCTGCCCAATGGTTAATCTGCAGCCGCCACACGCCCAGCGCCTCCGTATTGGAAAGAACCAAGATGGCGCCGAAAAGCGTGGGTCCCCACCCTGAAAGCGGCGCTGGGCATCAAGGCACCCTAGTGGGAGCGGCGCGCCCCGCTCGGTTCCTTGCAACACCATCCAGATGGCGCTCGCCTCCGCGCATTCGTGGCAGCTCCGTGCGGGGGAAAGAAAAACAAAGAAGCAGAAAGTTCGCCTTCGTGCATAGCGTTCGCCGCCGGCGCTTCCAGGTAAACATTACGGTTACATAAGCTGCAATTGCCCGGAAGCGTGAAAAGCAGACAGATGTATTTGAATGCTATCGCGTTCCACTCTTAAAGCGTTGTTGTTGTTGTGTCTGAGATTGTCAATGAAGCAAGGCAACTAATGTGTTGTACTGTAGTTAGACTCATTTGCTCTGAGATCACATATCTTTCATCCTTTATTTCCCGAGTGATTTTTGAAGAAAGAAGTTTCCAAAATGCCAATTTTGCTTGATTGTAGTGCTTGATTCAATCGGCACATTAAATAAATGGCCGAAGTACACTCAAAATAATACATTTATTTGCAGAACACCCATAAAAATTGTCTAAACACACTCTAAAAACTTCCACGCTTAATCTCGCGCTAAATAGTAAGTTTAAGCCTGACGCGCACGTAAATAAGGCATGGGTGACGTTTCAAGCACCACGTGACCGAAAATAAGCGTGACATTCCTTCATACATGTAAGCGTGAGGACAATACTGCGCGTCATGGTTCGGTCTTGTGTGAGCGTGAGCGAGCCGCGTACGCGGGAGAATGCGCAAATCACACACTTAGCATCCCGCGTAGCGCTCGCGCGCGAACTTTCCATCACGCACATAACCGCGATATAACCGTCATATGTCACGTGATCTGCACGAAGCGTGGGCGAGGGAGTAAAACACTGTGAGCCTTCTCACCGTCCTGCGGGGAATACGAAACTGTTCTTGGGGAGGCTGATGAAGACCGTGGTGTTTTGAAGACTGCTTTCGGCCAGTTTTGGTGTGGATTCTCTGGCGGACTGTCACGACGTGCGTTCATTGCAGCACAGAGCCTTCGGTCTAATTGTCAGAGTTGGTGTGAATCTCCATGTTCATTTCTACAGACATTCTTGGCGTACTATGCGGGTGATGCTTGCATACAGAGTGCTACTGTGCTGAGTTTACGAGAGAAAACCCACCAAGGTCCGACGGCTCAGGAACAGCATTTCCATATGATTGGTGCGTATATTGCGACCGCTCACCTGCCATTCATGGACGATTGGAATATATAGGTAAGAATATTAGTCACGGTTCGCTCTCATTAAATTGCGGCTAACTGTTTATTTGTGATGATTGCCGGTGTCTGCTTGTGTCATGTTTGTTGCAAAATTGCCTGAACGGTGAATTTTAGTGGAAAGCGAGAACATTCTACGCGAGCAGTAGCTTTGATCGAAATAAAGAGTATAGTCAGCCTCGTGCGTTTAGACAGCGTCGTGAGTATAGTCAGCCTCGTGGTTATTTTAGGAATTTTTGAAGTCGGAACGTGCCTCGCGTTATATTCTGGTTCATGGCGCGAATGTAACATGTTTATTTGTATTAATTTCTTTTTATTCGTGAGCTGCACCGTTCTCTCCGTGCCCGCTGCCACTTCGCCTCGGGCAAGCGTATACGGCGAGCTGGGAGTTGCCACTGTGCACTTTGCACCGTGTTTCTTCTCATGGTTTAGAACGCTGCTAATGGCGCATGAATGTGGTTACGGCGTATTAATCTCAAACATCAGCAAGATTATCGGCGCTGTTGTGCAGGTGCGTCAAGCGAGTGGTCTTCGGGGTCGCGCGCTGCACCAACACGCAATCCGGAAAAGGATTTGCTGTGTTCGATTGTATCGCGGGTACTTGTACGTTGTACCGCTGTGTCTGCGGTAGTATTTAGCGCCTAATTAATGTAGATGTTCTGAGTTGTGTGTGCTCCGTATTGTGTACGTATATGCACGACAAACACATTGCTGGTTAGAAAAGTTATTTATCGAAGTACATAATTTTATGCTACCTACCTATCCTGTCTGGTATTAATTTGATCTGGTGAACGTGGCCTTCGGGCAAGGATGCCACGAGGACCGATATCTGATTCAACTAATCTCATGTGTTGTTCACCACGAAAGGTCAACAGGTAATAAAATGGCCGTTATTAAACATTACAAAGAATGAACATAAATCTTTGAGCATAATTTTCAGAAGCATATCGATGGCTGCATTATTACGCGTTAATTAACGGAAATTAAGGCACGAGCACGTTGCAAGCTTCCCGGCGAGCCGGACACCGGCTGGCGGTGGATTTTCTGTAAATTGCACAATTGAGGTGGTTCTCCGCTGCCCGTCGCTGACGTTTCTACGCTGCCGGGGAGTCCGTTGATCGCTCTAGTTGTCGCGTATGCCGCTGCCGATAAACTGAAAATGCATAATTTTGTCAGCTATTTGTCGACTGACAGTAACCTGCATCTCAGAAGCGCTGCCTGCGAGGTTGCAAACACACGTGCTACCTGCAACTTGAATTGAACTCTGAATTACGATATCTATGTGTAGCTCCGCATGTGTGACTGTGTTCAATGAACACGAATATACTCTGCCTGTTGCAAATGTACTTATGTAGCTCTTGATTTCCAGCTGCAAACCCATCTATGCCCGCACTGAGAGTTCACGTGTGACAAATTCACCTAGAATGTCATACCTGTCAAAATTTTCATCTCCATTTTATTATTGCGATAGCAATTATATGGACACTCAAAAGCAGATTTCTGCCGTCGGCGTCGCCGTCGCCGTGAGGTTCCGTATGACGTCAATGGAGATGAAATCGTGGCCGCGCGCCGCCGAACGCTGTATGTGCGAGTGAAAGGGCGCGAGGGACGCGCTCTTTCACGGGGAGTGAACGCACGGCGGAGAACAAACGCGCGTTCTGCGCCGTGCTTCCTTAAGGGCTGCAGAAGTAGGCGTCTCTTTCCTCCTTTACAATCACCATATATGTAGAGCAAACGCGCCTTCTTCCGATGCGCGAGAGGCCGTGGGGGAGGGGGGGAAGGGGGAGGGAAGGGAGGCGACGTTTAGCTGCGGCACCAAGTGCCTATTTATATCAGAGGCTCCGGCAACAGTCACCAACGCCGCACGCATTTTGAGCGAACGCGGGCAAAATGCCGACGGCGTCGACAACAGTTCGGCGCGTTGCCGGTGCTGCTGCATGTCCAAGTTTATACAGCTGATAAAGCTAATATCATTACTCCGTATATCTCTCTACAAATTTGCTATCGCAATTGATGCTTCACCTTTCAGGTGAAACTGCGACAACTTTTTGTGAATTAACCATAACTACGTTTTCTAGCTCATTTTGCTTAGCTTTTTAAATGTTTCTTCGAATGCGTTGCCAGTTGTGTTCGAATTTTCAAACCTAACGTTTATGGAGAGCATGATCGACTAAAATCACTTGCAGTTATGTGTCTCGCCTAAATGCGTTTTGCGCAATGTTCCTTTATTTTTCAGGTCGCATGTGAAAGCGAACTAAGGTTTGGAAGTAGGATTGATGAAAATGAACAAGAACTGAAAAAGTTCCTTCAGATCCGGTCGAAAATACTGAAATTTTCTGAGCCGCCATACGTCACTATAGAAGCGTGCTTGAGACCCATAGCTCGCAAAGCATGGTCTCATTATTGCGGTGAGTTAGCCCTCTTTCTCATATCGCCTAGTTCTAAAGACTTCCAGACTGCAGCACTTTAAGAGCGAACAATAGCAAAAATGTCAGAAGAAATACAATCAATGTTAAAAGCAGTGAAAAAGCAAGAGGTCATTTGTTATCGCTGTTAGTCTAAAAGAAGCGTGTTTTCACCTCTAAAGCATCATACTGTGGTGATTAAGACTTTTTTTTCAGGTACCACTAAGTGACCTTATAAGGCCTGCATTGTCTGGGGGGAGACACGGCTCCTCATCTGCAACTGTGAGCAGGAACGCATTGAGATCAGCGATGACATATCCCTACAGAAGGCACTAGTGATGTCCCTATGCCTATATTATATAAAATGTATAGCATATTCGGCAGCATATGGCCAATTTTGTGTGCTATCAATTACAAAGCCAGGAGCAATCAACGAAATATTATGGGTGCAAACAAAATTGAAGAATTTGTTCACTGCGTTGCGCATTTAAATCAAGCTCATATAAACACTTGGGCTTTGTCAGCGATCTGAAGATGTAACTCTGTAAATTTTGTTTTTAAACATCAACGTTTCGTTGTATCCTATTTTCTGGAAAATAATACTATGAATAAATGATTTACCCCAGGAAGAAATACGTGTCATATTTGTTTCGCTGCTTAGAATATTCGCGCCTTTTTTAGAAAAAGAGAGCAGTGAAAAATAATTTGATCAGCTATTTTCAGCCAGTAATCGGAGAATACCATGAGGATTTTAATGGGGGAAATGCTGTCCTGACGTCCCTATCCTGCACACGGCTCGCTATCTTCGAATGCGCGGCGCCGCAGATCACAGTTGAGAGGGCATTCATCTTTTCGTGCAAGGACATACCGAGGGGCTTGTTACGTTTTGCATTCCTTGGCGTCGTTGAAATGTGCCAGGGATTTGCAAAGCCCCTTCTTAGTGGATTAGTTTCAGTTTCACCGGTGGGAGCGTCTTGCGGCAATCTCTCTGCAGCATATTCAGCTTCTACTTCGCCGACCTGCTGCCACAGCCATAGCGTTTTGGTCCGTCTGCGCTGGCCAAACAGAAGCTAAAGAAGAGGACTGCGAAGAGCTTGGTGAGCAAAGCTCGCATCAGAGAAGCGAACGAAGCCGACGAGAGCCGGTGCTTCTTCGTTGTCCCCCGCGCACGCAGGGATGGCGGGAAGGGGGTGGGGAATGCTCCCCAACCCACCCCCCTTCCCCCCTGGGCGCCGACTCAGGAGCCATCTGTAAACGTGGAATGAATGGTCATGCCATAATAAACGTGCGAATAGGGTTCCCTCTCACGCCTACTAAGCGTGAAGAGGGGTCGCTGATCGCTCCTAGTAGGCGTGATCGGTAAGCGTGGAGAAATATTACGCTTAGTAAGCGTGTAAAAAAACTGCAAACGCACGCTATAAGCGTGGATTTTTTAGAGTGTAGATAAAGTTGGCTTCACTACACCTGCTGGAATTTCGCTTTTTAAGCCCCAAATAAGTAAAGAAAAAGTGAGCATTCCAAGTCGAAACTTCTGTGGCCTTTCAGAGTTGTGACGCAACGTATAATCATATTTAGTCATGTAGGAAGGTCCTATAGTACAGTGCACACGGAAGATGACTTGGTTAACGTTTCGGCAGGTGGTCCTGCCTTCATCGAATAATCACTCTGACGAAGGCAGGCCGGACGACCATATCGGGCTGTCCCAACTATCATGCACCAAGATTTAAAAATATGCAAATGCCACGTAGCTGGACAGAACCAAGGTAATGTTGTTTGCCGTCGCTTGGAGATACTCACATTATTTGTTGCATTCCGTCTAATTCCATAATTAGCCTGATTAATCACCTTCTGAATTAATATAATTACATGAGAAGTGTTAATGAGAAAATTGTATAGCAACATGAAAAACTCCCGATACAGCTTTCTGTTGCTCAATACCGTGCTACATAAAAGTATTTTTCCGAATGTGAAAGAAGCCCGCGAATACACGCAAAGTGCATCGAGCCGCCAGTCGCGCGGCAACTTTGCGTGTATTCGCAGGCTTCTTTCACTGGAAAGCCAATGCATTTCTCCGCAATGTTCGGGAATTAATATCTCGAAACGGGTGTCATCCTGAGAATTCGTTCCAAGTGTATCTGCCTTGCGAACTCCACGGCTAGAATGCATTTCAATTGTTTGTGCAAGTAATGTCCGCCTCTTCGAGTAGACCAGCTCATCAACTAGAAGTGTGCTATTTGCCACAGACAACCTTTAAACATTATTGAATGTGTTCACTGAAACACCCTGTATATATATATATATATATATATATATATATATATATATATATATATATATATATAGGAAAATCAGAAGCACAACTTCGCGGTTATCTTAGGTTTATTATTTACCCAACAGTTTCGGTCGGTGGACCGACCTTTTATATATATGCCGCCCTATGAGGGCCCCCCTTCACTGAAGGGAGACTTTAAGCCCTGATTGCAACATACAGAGGTAGAACGCTATGACTCGACGAAGTTCACCTCAAGTACACCTCCATCTTCCTGCTCCTGTGACCATGACACCAGACACTGGGCACTTGTCGAAAAATACGCTTAGACTCTGCTTTAAGCGTGTAGATTTCCACTTCCTCCCCTGAAAGAGGACGAACGACAATTTGTTTTTGCAGTGACAGGTCAGTCGTTGACAAGTGAGCCCGCATAGCATGCAAACTGCTCCCCTTGGACCATACGTGGGAGAAGATGGTGCCGAAGGCAAAGTGCCCATGTGCAGATATCTGCACATAAGGACATCTTAATTCACTGATATCTAGTGGGCTAAAGTCTGTGGGAGACTAGATAGCCATGGCGACGGCATAAAGAGCAATTAAGGCAGATAGTATACGCTCTGCGCGGTGCGCTGCGAGAGGATACACACGCTCACTCAGTGTCTCCAAGCTGAACTCTGATGCAGCGGTCTCTGAGAAACATGTGGATGAAGCAAGTGGGGCTGCGACTGCCGCATACCAAACATGCGGCAAATCCTTTGCACTTTGCACGACGTCTGGTCGCAGCGAACACGAGTGCCACAGCCGCGAAATACTGCGTTCGACGCGCAGCTTGCACTGTGTCCAGTTTGCTCACTTGTCGCCATAAAAAAAGATAGTAACGCGCACAGCAAAACGCGCGCTTGCCAAGGAAGGAATTTGGTACGAGGTTATTTGCAAGTCATAGGAACGCGCGAGTCCTATACAGGGTGGCCCCATCTAACGGCTCACACGATTGTTTCCTTTAGCATCAGCCAACAATTACACCGACGCCTGTAGCCATATTTACGCTGTCGTCAAGTCAGCCATTTAGTAAAATTTGTTGCTTATAATCCAATTTGACAGCGCTGCTGTCGCGCAAGCGAGGCGCGAAGGCGTGCGCTCACTTTGAATATGTTTTGCCGTATTATGTGGTACAGCACTGAAACGGGGAAATTACGAAAAAAATTTGCGGGCTGCAATAAACTATTGATGGTGATGCTTGAGAATGCAAACAACATTTTGACATTCAAGCTTCCATTTTATGTGATGATTAAATTGGCTAATTAATTTCAGCTAATAAGTTAATTAGATATGACATTAAAAAAAGGTATGGCAGTGTCGCTCTAAAGGCGAAGCTTTGACAGTCACAGCAAAGCTTAGCGTTGCTCCTCCGACTGTTCTCTAACTAGGCCCGGGTGCGACACGTTGGCGCAACGCATCACGCAAGGCAGCTGCTGCTGGCCAGGCGTGTCGCAACGCTGGCGTGACGAGGAGCGCCGTCAGTGGCGTCGCAGGCATCGCACCGCGATGGCACCGACGGGAAACCATCGGCGACCACCCAGTGACATATTATTAGATAACCCGCCACGGTGGCCGAGTGTCTACGGCGCTGCTGAGCTCGAGGTCGCGGGCTCGATCCCGGCTGCGCCGCCCACATCGATGGCGGAGGAATGCAAAAACGCTTGCGCACCGTGCATTGGGTGCACCTTAACCAGGTCGTCAAAATTAATCCGGAGCTCCCCACTACGGCGTGCCTCGTAATCAGATTGTTGTTACGGCACGTAAGACCCGAGAATGTAATTATTTTAAATTAAATACTAGATAACCTTAGCTCGAATCCTGGAAATTCATTTCAGGTGGATACGTCTTGCAAACTCACCGGCTACAATTGATAAATTGCAATATGTGTCGTAAGGTAATTAGCTAATGAGTTCATTAGTCGATTTTTGTTAATTAGTTGAATATGTGTTTCGATTTCTTATGCTACTAATGCGCGCCTCTTCGAATAACCCAGCTCAACGATAAGAATTATGCTACCTGCCACAGGCGATAGTAAAAAAAAAAAAAAATCCGTAGAGCTTAATTTTGAACACGCGGCATATTGGCTGATGTTTCACATCCTGCCGCGCTCCCTCAAAGTTTGTCACCACGAGATAAGCGCCAGCGGCACTACAGCCTTCAGAACTCCACTCGTAGCCTGAGCAGGGCATTCCGGGAAAGCTTTACGATGTGCCGCTAACTAGTACAGGTATAAAGATAAGTTGTATTACTCACAAAATGCAGATTGAATACCCATGTACACTTCGCATACCGCCCGGTCCACGCTCCTTTTTGTTATACGGCCAAGACCAAAGCATGATCTTAACCAGAATATAAATAACCGTGTTAACCAACCAACCACCATAAGACGTTAGAAGAAGGAAGACGATAATCTTGCGCATCTGGCCTTGCAAAAAAATGCCGACATTGGCCCGCGAGCGCATCCTCCTAGCGCTTCTATACTAGTGCACTGGTTGTACTATACATGTGGGAAGACGAGGTTTCACGCATCAATAACGTAGCACGCCTATTTTATACTGCACGAAATAAAACGGCGTAAGAAATTCACAGTAAGAAAGTACGCTGCGGATTGCAAAAGATCCATTTGCTTCTCTTTTGTGTAAAACAAAGCGATTTACACGTAGAAACGTTGCGTTTGTTCTAACAACGCATTTCCATGGTACGCCATCTCAAGGAGACATTTCCAGGCTGTGGGGGCGCGCCGACGTTACTTTACATAACGCTGGAATGACAACATCCACCGTCTGGACCCCTTACACCAAATCCATCCGAACCCTGGATAGCTGGGAGGCTCTGCTAAGAAATGGAAACTTGCAGGTTCATCAGGCGCTGGTCCGGCGGGCCCAAGACATAGCCATGACCATTTGGAGCCCTGGAGGACTAAGGGACCCACCCTCTATCCTTACAACAATAAAGTTCTCTCTCTCTCGAAGTATACAAGCGGCTGCTGCTTCAGTGGGCACCACCATCTTAGCCATCTGGAAAACGACATGACATGGTGACTAAATTTTATGTGCGGAATTTGTAGCTCATCGGAGATGGGAGCAGTAATGTTTTCTCGTAAAATAACGGCTGCTCTTGGTGGCATTTTGGTGTGTTGAGCTCCCCAAACAAGCCAGACAAATACATTCTACCCTCCCTCTTTTCCTCCGCCCCCCCCCCCCCATTTTTATTGCGAATCGTTCTTTGCTTCATACCACTTTGCAATATGTAGGTAGGTTCCTGTCTCGCCCCGTTTCGGGCATTTTCAAATATAAAAAAAATTGCAGCATCTTACGATGACTGCCCACAGTAATGCGCTAGCATTGAGTCAGTAGAGCGACACAGCGTATTGCCGCCGTCGAAGTGAATTATGAGGCGCGTGCTGCAGCGGTATTCCCCTTTCGCGCTTCATTGATGATGATGATTTATTGGCATCCCCTTTGAAACGGGGCGGCGACAAATAGTCACCTAGCCTGCTTGATTTAATCAGGTATACTATACATGTTCTTTATCTTGCATTTTTGTATACCTATCCTTATTTTTCTTTTTCAAAAATTTACCTTGTACCGCTGCCTATGATTTTAAGAGATCAGGTCGCATCCATCTTTTCCCTACTTTTTTTCCACCAGTACTCTAATCGTCTCTTGCTGATCTCTACGGCTGATCTGTTTATGTTTCCTTCCACTTTAAACCCAAGCGCTTCTGGGAGTTGCACGTTACCTACGGTTCTCGCTGGGTGGATCCCGTCGCATTCCATTAGGATGTGCTGAGTGGTCTCTGGATCTTTACTGCAGCATACACATGTCTCATCTAATTCCGAATATTTGTTCCGATATGTTTTCGTCCTTAGGCAACCGGCTCGAGCCTCAAATAGCAAGGCACTGCCCTTTGTGTTATCGTACAGAGTTTCCCTTCTAATTTCTTTCTTCTCATTCTTGTAAATCTCCATTGTCCTTTTCGTTTCCATTCTTTGCATCCAATTCACGGTCTCTATTTCTCTCACTTTCTTTCTGATGACCCCTGGTTGTCTATTTACAGTTTCTATTATCCTGTACTTGGTTGCCAACTTCCTTGACCTCTTCCTCCATTCTGTGTCCACGCTTTTCATGTAGAGATACTTGTGCACTTTAGCTGCCCATTTATTTTCATCCATGTTCCTGAGCCTTTCTTCAAAACTAATTTTGCTTTGTGCTTCTCTGACTTCAAAAGAGGCCCAACCCATGTCTCCATGCACTGCCTCATTTGTCGTATTACCGTGTGCTCCCAAAGCCAACCGGCCTACTGATCTTTGGTTAACTTCCAAACCCGCCAATATATCCGATTTTAAGCATATAATGGCATTTGCGAATGTTAGCGCTGGCACCATAACTCCTTTCCAGATTCCACGCACCACCTCATACTTATTGTGGCCCCACAGTGCTCTGTGTTTCATTAATGCTGCATTCCGCTTCCCCTTTATTTTCAGATTATCTTGGTGGTTGATTGAGTAATTCTTTCCTTCGTTTATGTGTACGCCGAGGTACTTATATTGCTTCACTATGGGTATTACTTGCTGTTGAATTGACACCACGAAGTTACTCGTGTGCTCATTAAAGATCATAATCCCTGATTTCTCTGTGCTAAACTTAAGGCCTAGATTTGTCGCTGCGTTCCCACAGATATTCGCAAGTATCTGTAAATCTTTTTTATTGTCCGCTAGTAGCACAATGTCGTCTGCGTACATCAGTCCAGGGATCTTCTGTTGCACCATTTGTCCATTACGCATGTAGGATAAATCAAAACCTAATTCGCTGTTTTCCAGTCGTCTTTCTATGCCCTTGACGTAAAGCGTGAACAACAATGGTGACAGAGGGCATCCTTGCTTCAATCCTTGGTGAATTCCCACCATTTCATTTCCTTTTCGGCCTTCCCATGCCACTTGTACTTGGTTGTCTCGATATATCTCCCTCAGCAGCTCCACGAAATCGTCATCTATGCCTTCGTATTGAAGAATATCCCACAACAATTCCCTGTCTACGTTGTCATAAGCTCCTTTAATATCTAGAAATGCTATCCATAAAGGTCTTTTCTGAGCTACTGAAATCTCTATGCACTGAGTTAGTACAAACATATTGTCTTCTAAGCGTCTGCCTGGCCTGAACCCATTCTGTAGTTCCCCCAATACACCGTTTTCCTCCACCCACTTCGACAGTTCTAATTTTATGGCTTGCATTGCCATTCTATATATCACCGACGTTACTGTAACTGGCCTGTACGAGCTCGTCTTATCCTTATCTCCTTTGCCTTTGTAGATAAGATTCATCTTGCTTTCACGCCATCCAACGGGAATATTCTTTGTTCTAATCACTTGCTCTATGGCATTAGTCAGCAGTGCCTTGCTTTTTGGACCGAGGTTTTTGATTAGCTGTATTGGGATTTCATCGGGTCCTGCTGCCGTGTTGTTAGGGACATTTTCTGCTGCCTTTTTTCAATAAAAGCTTTCTATGCTGAATTTTGATCTCTCAGGCCTCTCTGTTGTTGCTGGATCTGTTGTCTGAACTACGCTTTTTCTCGTACCGAAGTTATGCCTGATAACGTCTGTGATGTACCGCAGCGCATCATCGCCTTCATAGATGTTACCGTCTTCATCCCTTATAGCCGTTTGCGAGTTTCTAGTTGGAGCTCCGAGTGCTTTTATATGGTTCCAGAATCTTTTTGGGGCGCCTTTGTCTCTTTGTGAATGTTATGCACCCAACGTTCACTTGCGCATTTAATTTTCTCTTGCACGAGCTCACTCGCAACCCTTTTCTTTTCTCGGTACGTATTCCATCTAAGGAGCACCTCTTCTTCTTGTAATCCCAACTTTTTGGCTTCTCGATGAACCCTAGATGCCTCTTTACGCTCTTCTATAGCTTGTTTAATTTCCTTGTTCCACCACTTACGTGGTTTCCTCTTTCCAATCCAACAATTGTATTGCCGTGTCCGCCTTATTTCATGCTGCATAACCTCCACCAGTTCCTTATATTCCCAGACTGCTGTAGGAAAAGCCTCAATTTTCTTCTCTATGTTGTTTGCGATCTCTGTTATTTGCTCGTCATTCATTTTTAAAAACTCTGAGGCTATTGGTTCATGTTCTGCGCTGGTATCTCTCCCAAACTTTAATGCTAAACGTCTATGATCGCTTCCCAGGCTATTTTTTCCATTTTCGTCTATTATCATTTGGTCCAGTTGTTCGTAGGCCATTTCTGAGACTAAGGCGTAGTCGATACATGACTGCCTGTTTCCGCATTGCCACGTTACCTGTCCATGACACTTATTCTCCCTGTTAACTACTATAAGGTTCTGTTCATCACACAAATCCAGCACTAGAGAGCCGTTGTAATCAGTATATCCGTCTAAATCGTCCATGTGCGCGTTCATATCTCCCACTAATATCACCTGGCCCGAGTTACTGAACTCATTAATATCGCTTCTAATGCAATCGACCAATTCCTTATTTTTTTCCCTGCTATGACTACCTGTCCACAGGTAAGCTACTCCCAGCCACGTCTTTTTACCTTGCCATGTACCACTAATCCATAAATGCTCTTTACATGTCTCGTTTACCCTTCGCCACTTCAGACCTCGCCTAATTAGTACGCCTACGCCTCCGCCTTTCCTTGACCCGGTCATTCTGTTGCACCCTTCCCATACAAAGTTGTCAATAACAGGCGGCTGCTCCAAATCTCGTAGATGCGTTTCGGTCAAGGCGTACACACTAATCGCTTCATCATTCAGTTGCGTTTGAATTTCCAGCCATTTTTCCTGCTTACGACCACCCTGCATGTTAATGTAGCAAATTTTACCTTCTCTATTCTTATCCTTTCTGCGTCTTTTCCTGACTCCTGGTCGCCTAATTCTGCCATTTACTGGTGTTTCGCTATGTTCAATACTTAAGGTGGCGGTCCCACTCCGGCGGCACGCGCTCGGCATTTTAGTCATTGTTTGCGGACGCACTGTGCTTCCTGCGCTCATTGGACAAATGTGAACTTTATTTCGTTGGAAAGCTTACTTTGTGCGCTTTCCAATGATACCTAGTATTATTGTCTAGCCTGAAGCGTCATCTAACGGCAGTCAAAACAGTGGGAGCAAAAAACGGCGTTTTTGCTGTACTAGTCTCCGCTGTACTGCCATTCCGACTAAACTGTTGAACATAACAAAATGAAATTTGCTGTGTCTTTAAATGAAATGTCATACAAGGTTTCTATGAAGAGAAATTGCGTGTAAAGCAATTAGAAATTTATATAGGCGCCAATAAAAATGGGCAATACTACAAAAGTTTATGAATGAATATCTTCATTCATTCCCGCCTAAAAAAGCTACAGCTCGTGCCGCGAATCGATTTCCGACCGGTGTTGCTACACTTTCACTAAAATGTATCCCGTCACGCACAAAAGCGCCTTCGCGGCCTGCTCGGTGCACTTCACGGTTGATGTCAATGACCGTAAAATTCATTGCTTTAGCTAGAGTCCAAATTTCCCTGTTTACTGCAAGAACTGCCCTTTCAATTTTATAACCCTGCCTTTCAACCTCTGGCACCGTGCACACCGCGATTTGTACTTCTTTTGAAACATTCCGCAGGTCGGTGACCCCTTTGGCTATTTGCTTTGTGATTCCTGCTCCTCGTCCGTTCAGTACGTCAATCACTCCGCCCATTATCACCACTAGGTGTCTCTCCTCCATTGTGTCCCACATGCGTTCCTTGGCCTTCGCGATCACCTCTCTAATCGGCTTTCCCGGAAGCGCGCTAACCTGGACTCGTTCGTCTGCCCCTACCCTCTCTGCTATCGCCGGTTCTACTTTACGCATGTTGGAATCCCCAACAAAGACAACTCGACGCTTTCCTTCCCCCTCACCGCCGAAAGCTGCCCCCGAAGTCACAATGCCCTCCCCTCCTTTCTTATTCTTGCCCTTGGCTTTGTTTTCTTCCCCGGCCGCGTCAGTGGTATCCCCTTCGTGATTATCACTGACGTTTCCGCCACTGCTTCCCGGCGTGGCGGGTTCGGCTGTCTCTGCACTCGCATCGGAGCCAGCTCCGTTCGCGGTGCTCGCCTCGATGCGTTCATCATTGCTTTGCAGAATGGTGGCGCTCAGCTGGATTTCTGCGTTAGCTAGCTTTTCTTCTGCCTCCTTCCTCTGCTTCTGCTCGATTTGAAGTTCCTTTTCTAGCTTTCCAACCCGCTTAGCTAACTTATCCTTGTCTTGCTCTAGGCGGTCTAGCCGCGACCCTAGCACACACATCCTACAGATAAAATCTGCACCATTCGCTTCGCGTGCTGATTTAAACCGCGTTTCTTCCAGCGCGTAGGAACGCTCGCACTCAGAACAACGCACGCGTGGGTTCCCCCTAGTACCAACCATCATCTCGTACTAACAAGGCGTAGATGTGGAAAAGAAAAAAAAATTTCTTTACCTACTTTTATCTAAGCGAGAAGACCAAGAAAGTGAGAAAGCATTAAAATAATTTATAAAGATTGTTTGGCTAAGCTAACCCTCCTAAAAAAACCAAAAGTGAAATATAGAATAACAAAACTTATCTCTTTGGCACGCTGCTCCTGCTGCGCTGAAATGGCACCTCGACTCGACACGTCCGCTCCCGTCGGCTTCACTCGTGAGAGTGAAGCCGACGGGAGCGGACGTGTCGACCTTCCCTAAGAACACTCGGCGCCATCTAGCGCCGTCGCCGCGAAGCCTGCGCATGGCCTCTGAAATCCATGGCGAACCGGTTCGTGCGAACCACGGAGGAAGGAAAAATATAGGAGGGAGCATTACGTCACGCAGCCAGCCTTGGCAAGCGAACGCATCGTGTAGCCAGCAGTGGTGGCCCAACACGTGACCTCTTGCGTTGAGATCACGGAGAATCGAGATTTGCCGAGACGTCTGATTAACGGTAGTTTTTATTCGTTTCGCGCTCGGCCGGCAGCTGCTCACATGC
>NC_051154.1:159547951-159605158 GCF_013339745.2 Dermacentor silvarum
TATAGAACTACAAAACTTATCTCTTTGGCACGCTGCCCTGCTGCGCTGAAATGGCACCTCACTCGACACGTCCGCTCCCGTCGGCTTCACTCGTGAAGAGTGAAGCCGACGGGAGCGGACGTTGTTCGCCTCCCTAAAACACTCGCGCCATCTTCTAGCGTCCCGTCGCCGCGAAGCCTGCGCATGGCCTCTGAAATCCATGGCGAACCGGTTCGTGCGAACCACGGAGGAAGGAAAAATATAGGAGGGAGCATTACGTCACGCAGCCAGCCTTGGCAAGCGAACGCATCGTGTAGCCAGCAGTGGTGGCCCAACACGTGACCTCTTGCGTTGAGATCACGGAGAATCGAGATTTGCCGAGACGTCTGATTAACGGTAGTTTTTATTCGTTTCGCGCTCGGCCGGCAGCTGCTCACATGCAAGAAGGAAAAAGATTTTCCCTTGTTTTGTTTTGTTTTTCTTTGGTTGTTCTTGTTTATTTCAAGAGTTTCAAATGGTTTCGCATGGGTATTGAAAAAAAAATCGACCGGGAGTACTAAAACCTACCGCGCGCTGTGACGTTTTCACCACGTGTTGGGCCACCACAGTCGGCGTCAATCGCGTTGCGGTTATGGGCTCCCCCCTATCTTTTTCCTTCCTCCATGGTGCGAACACTGAGAAACGCGAAATGCGGCAACCGAGCTCCTCTCTCGCGCTTATTTCTGGACACACGGTGCCTTCTATACTGGCACTATGGTGGACTCCGAGACGAGAAGCATCGCGCGCCGGTGGTTGCGAACGCTGAGAATTGTTCCATGGCTTCCCGCACTCTCAGTGGCACATACTACTCGTGACCTAACTTGGCGAGAGGTTCATTGAAGAGCGACACACACCCAGTGCATCTGGTAAAAAAATTTAATTATGGGGTTTCACGTGCCAAAACAACGATCTGATTATGAGGCACGCCGTAGTGGGGGACTCCGGAAAATTTAGACCACCTGGGGTTCTTTAACGTGCACATAAATCTAAGTACACGGGTGTTTTCGCATTTCGCCCCCATCGGAATGCGGCCGCCGTGGCCGGGATTCGATCCCGCGACCTCGTGCTCAGCAACGCAACACCAGTGCATCTGTGGCACAGCAAGCTAATGCACCAGGTTGTCGTGCTCGAGAAACCTTTGTGACGTGGGTTCCATTCCGCTCGGGATCGCTGAAATTTAAGGCATCTTTTTCGTCATTGTAGAGCGGCGCATTCCCAGTGGCACAGTTACCCAAGTTGGCGTCTAAGGCGTTCATTGCAGAGCGGCAGACACCTACTGGCCCAGTGACCCAAGTTGGCATCAAAGAGGTTCATCGAAGACCAGCACAGACCGAGTGACACGTGCCAGGTTCTTCAACTAGGCGTCAAAGAGTTTCTTCGAACAGCGGTGTCTGCCCAGTCCCGCATCTGCAGTGAGCCATGTCGGCGTGAAAGATGTTCGTTGAAGAGCGGCACCTATGTGCACATTGGCACATATACTCAGTTTACCAAAGTTGGTCCGATGGTCGTTTTAAAACCCTGTCACCTCAGCGCAGCAGCCCGACGGTCTAACCATTCGACCACGGACGAACCAGTGACCCAGGTAGGCGGGAAAAGGGTTAAATGCAAATATATATACATCCGCCCCTAGCTTTGTGAGTGGTGGCGCTGGTTAACACTCCCAGGGTTAGTTCTAGTTGTAAAACATCAATACCCGAGAAAGTGGATGGGGAAACGGCTCCGCGGTAGCTCAATGGTGAGAGCATCGCACGCGTAATGCGAAGACGTGGGTTCGTTCCCCACCTGCGGACAGTTGTTTTTCATTCACTTTCATTTCCATTAATTTATCATTCCTTTAGTTCAAGTAGTAAGTACAAGTAATTTCCCCTATGTTGTTCTTGGTGTCAATGTTTGTTGGCTTCTTATGATAATATATATATATATATATATATATGCAGGGTGTCCCAGCTATCACGCAGCGCGATTAGAAAAAAAGGAACAGCGTCACGCGAAGCAAGCCTAGTGCGTATTGTTTCCAGTACAGTGGAGTAGCCGCCAGTAATTTTTTTGTTACAGAGATTTCATCCTCTCAAATCCTGGCAGTCCAGAGGGCCCGCGAGAGGGCCATCAGGTTTGACCTGATGGTCCCCGAGTGGGCCTAGCCAGGTGACGTCGAGTTTACTCGCGTCTATTGCGGACCCAATAAAGTTCACTCACTCACTCACTCACTCACTCACTCACTCACTCACTCACTGAGATTTAATTAGGTAATTGTAATTAATTATATAACTCGACAAGTACTGTCCTAATTATCAAAGTGTCAATGAGAAAATTGTAGAGCAACATGAAAAACTCCCAATACATATTTCTGATGCTCCATACGTGCTACATAAATGTGTTTTTCCGAGTGCGAAAGAAGCCCACGAATACACGTGAAGTGCCTCGATATGCCAGTCGCGTTGTAATTTTGACCAGATATATATATATATAGCCCCCTGAAAGTGCGTGAAGTACCCAAAGAACGCTGATGCATAAAAAAAATCAGGTGTCCGATGGTGGGATTGGATCCGGGCCCCTTGCACAAAAGCCCGATGTTCTACCTGTGGCGGACTTCTAGGTGGTCCTGCTGGCCGTAGGGTAGTCGACGGACAGCCAGGCGGACGTGAAGAAGATGAATTTGTTGTTTTAAGAAAGCAATTCGAGAAGCGGTGCATATCAAGCAGTATGAAATAATGATGACAGCGCCTCTTTACGCAGATGAAATCTAAACACTACCCACTATGCTCGCAACTTGTATTTCCATTGTGGAATCCAGTTTTAAAGCGAATAGCTTTATTTGGCTCTTTCGGTCATTATCGATAGTCGGTCGACGAACTCGGCTAGAAAAACGTTCGTTCGTTCGTTAATTTGTCTCGCTCTCTCTCACTCTATCTCTCGCTTGCTCGTTCGTTCGTTCGTTTGGGCTATTCGCTTACACTGACAGTCATCATCGATGGTTTCTACACATTTTTTTTTATTTCTCGTCATTATCGGCATGAGCATATTCCGCAAGTCACATCATGAAACATTCGGGGATTACTTAATTAGGAAGGTAAGTAAAGCTGGCAGAAGCAGTTCGAGGCAAATGCTCGTAAAGGAGAGCCGGCAAGGGGTTGTTGCGCCGTTTGAGCAATAAACGTGCAGGTCTATACGTACAGCCAGCCCGTTGGCGGCGTTAGCGATGGCCAAAGGTTAATCTTTCTTTTTTCCAGTCGCCGATCTCGAAGCTTCACGTTAGCAGGCCGTGTTTGAGTTCTCCAAGTCCAAATTCAACACAGGCTGGCTTGATATTTTATGATACTTTCTTTCTCAAGCCCAGTGATATATTTACCTGCGCTTGAAGATAGTCTCGCTCGCTTTCCTTCACATAGTTTTTGTGATGCGCACATAGTCTGGGTCCCCGGAAACATAAGAATCTTCCTAAATGCGTCCGCTGATTCTCTTGCATTGGGCGGCCCGCCCGAGCCCGATCAAAACTTTTATGGCGAGACCCGAGCCCCCTCCGGAGTATTCCGGGGGACTGGGGCAGCGCCCCCCCCCCCCCTCCCTTTCTCGCAAAAGTGTCATTACCAGAGCTCTGTTACCCACATCATTTGAGGTTTCTTTAGAGTTGCCTCTACCCTTTCACTTAGAATTTTATCGTGGCTGAAAGCTTATTACTGCATCAGTGTTGGCGCGGACGTGCACGGCTTTAATTCCTACTTTCGCTTTATTTCTGCAAATCCTGACCATAGGAGGACAAGCGCAATAGAAGCACCAGCGGCGACTGCCTTATCCGTATTTTTTGTCGCTTCAACATTTTTTTTTTAAATTGCCACTGTGAACACTATATATACACACACAATATATTTAAATATATACATAGGAATAAGTTTGTCATGTTTTTTAAAGAGAAGGATGTAGCCAACTAACAACCATTCGTAATAGTAGGGATAGGTTATGCCTAGAGAATAAATACGTTGCTCTATGTTCACCTTTCTTCAAATTGCAGTGCGTGCTTTTTTGACCCTGAAAAAAAAAAAAAAAACATGCAGTCTTCAGTGGCCCCTTCGGCAGAGTCTTTAATCAGCGGCGTGTGAAATGCACGTGAATGTTGTGTGTCTCAGTATTGCTACTCTAATGCTAACGACTCACGAAAAACAAAAACAAATAAAAACTTCTAATAATTTACAGCATTTATTAGGGGTGGCAACATCCCCACATGCATGCAGCGATAATAAATATATATAATTTACTCAGTAACCGAAATGAGGCTAAGCCGGATTCACTCGAAATCAGAATCAATAGCCGCCATGCGCAGCTGCGCTTAAACTCGTACTCAATGTAAAAAAAAAAAAAAAGAAAAGAAAAGAAGCACAGTGTCGCCCGAACGGCGAAGCATCGATTGCAATAGAAAATTAGTAGACATCTATACGAAATAAGGATAGTAAATTTATCGGCCGTATGAACTTGCAAAAATTCGCTTACTAACTGAATTATCAAGCATGCTGTCAGCGTGCTCAAGCAAACATGAACACATCACACTCGATGACCGCGGACACTGGCTGTCAGAACGCTGGCGTGTGAAAGCGCGCAGCAGCAAGCAAAGTGACATTTGTGCTGTCTATCGCGTCAACGGAAACTGAGCGGTAAAAACACAGCACGTACAAAGGTATGAGCCGTCTGCAGATCGCTTTCAAGATACCGCGCGCAGATTACCTCCAAAATAAAGCGCGCGACCCGCAAATCGTTACATGGCTTTTTTCATTGATGTGTATTTGTGCGACTTAATACGCACAAAACACACATATCTCGTTAACGTGATTAACTGAATCGGCTTTTTGCATGGCTCATCCGAGAGACGCGAGTCTCTTTATGGTGCGAGGGGACTCAGGTTGTGAAATTGAACTGTCTCCTACTATGTGGTCTTATACGTACTCGTATAAGACCGTCACTTAAGTGAACCATTCGTCGAGGTTGCACGAAGTTTCTTCAAAGTGCATCTGTTATCAAAGGTTATATATATATATATATATATATATATATATATATATAGGACCGGTTTGGAAGCTGGTCCCCCCCCCCCCCCGGGAAAATGAAAACATTCCGCCTATGTATTCTTAACCTTTATTTTATTACAGGCGCTAGATTACAACATCTTCTTTTTCTAAAGTGCACTGAACCGTCATCCCTGATTTTCTGGGAAGGTTTCAAACTGCTACAGTTTCCGTGGAACACGAACAAATGCCTTTCACGACAACGCGAAGCCACGTTGTCAAGCTTCCGCTGTTGCACGTCTAAATGTTTACCTTAAAAAACTTATTCAATTATGTGCTTTTACGTGCCAAAACCACGCTCTGATTATGAAGCACGCCGTAGTGGGCCACCTGGGATTCTTTAACGTGCACCTACTAAGTACATCGGTGCTTTCGCATTTCGCCCCCATCGAAATGGGGCCGCTGTAGCTGGGATTTGATCCCGCGACCTCGTGCTTAGCAGCTTAACACCATAGCCACTAAGCAACCATGGCAGGCAAATATTTACCTTCATACGTAGTTTTTCTAAACTAGCCTTTGTTCTTTTTGTAACGAACCAGAATACAATTGATTTTTTTTCCTGCCGGCGCTTCCCCTCCCTATAGAATATTAGTTGTACTTCCGACTAGCAATCTAAGCTCAAATTTATCGATATCAAACGACTCGCACTTCTCTTACTTCTCGAGAGGAGGTTGTTCGCTCGCGCCTGCGAATGTTTACTCCAACAAACACAGCACGAAACAGTCAAGGCTTATTCTGCATTAAATTTCGCCAGCTATCACTTGGCTCGCGTCACTTCTTCGCGTTACGGGTGAAAGTATAATTTTTATGCTAATAGGATTCTTGGCATTGTCACACCAGTTTCTTCCCCGATATCTAACCTAACCAAGAAATGTGGACCGATCCCGAAGATAGTGCAGCCTAAAAATGCGGGCCGATCCCGTTGGTATGTGCCACTGGGCATGTTTCGCTCTTCAATGAATTTGTTTGGCGCTAACTTTGGTATGCGCCCCTGGGGCCACTGGGTATCATAGCCGGGAATGGAGGACATACGTGAATATTTCCGCATCGGCGCGGCCGCGAGCCTCGTCATAACTAAATGGGGAACAAAGAAAAGTCACATCTCACAAACAAAAATAGGTATCGAAAATGACTGGCTGTTATACCCCCTGGAACAATCTGATGAAATTCCAGTGGCGTAGCATAAATCACGCAGGTCACCAGGACACTTGCACTGGTACCCAAGTAAGTATTTTTATTGTGATAGCAATTATATGGACACTCCAAGCGGATTTCTGCCGTAGTCGCCGTCGCCGTGAGGTTCCGTGGTCCAAGGGCGATAAAATCGTCGCCGCGCGCCGTATGTGCGAATGAAGGCGCGCGGAGGACGTGCGCTGTCACGGAGAACGAACGCACGGCGGAAAACGCGACTTCTTCCGTCGAGCGAAAGGCCGTGGGGGTATGGGAGGGAGCGAGGGGGGGCGACGCTGTGCTGCGGCACCAAATGCGTATCTTGCAACCGGGCGCAATTGGGACTGGAGACGCAATCTCCCACGTGAAAGGAGCAAAGTGGGCAGGCAGCGCGGGGGGGGGGGGGGGGGGGGGGCGACTTCTACTTTGCCAACAAATGCGTTCTTGTACTTTGCACCGGCACGGGCTGTCGGTGTTGTCGCGTGCACCGTATCTTGCAAGCGATCTCCACACGGCTCTGACCTTTGTATGCGCTGTTCTTACGCCGCTCTGTTTCCGTTGAAGCGATAGACTACACAAACCTTCGCTCGCTGCGGCGGCCGCGCTTCCGCACGCCAGCGTTTTCACAGTGGTTGTCTGCGGTCATCGACTGTGATCTATACATGTTTGTTTGTGCGCGCTGACACCACGCTTGTTAATTCAGTTAGTAAGCGAATGTGTCCAGGTTTATGCAGTCGATAAAACTACTATCCCTACTCCGTATAGCTCTCTAATAATTTGCTGTCGTAATTGATGCTTCGCCTTTCGGGCGAAACTGCGACATTTTTTTACTCTTCTCATCATCCGCCGCGCCGACGTGCCCATATTGGCGATAATGGCGGCCTGGAGGCATAATGAAGAAGGACGAAAAGGAGCAAAGATTAAATGAACTATCCCGAAATACTGGCCCTGAGCCATTTATACTGCGGCAAAATACTGTTTGCTTACAGTACTATGGTAATTCTCATTTTAGAGGTAAGTCGTTACGTAGCGCAAGCAAAAACAGTTCATGTTGAAATTTGCGGTCACACGATTTGCCGGACACGCTGCGCCATCGCTTGAGCACTTCATGAATTCGGGAGATGCCAATTTCCGCCGCCCTCCCCCGCACCGCGCCGGGACCGCGCTCGTTTTATGGCGACAGCAATTAAATGGGCACTTCAAGCAGATTTCTTCCGTCGCCGTCGTCGTCGCCGTGAGGTTCCGTATAAAGTCCAAGGGCGATAAAATCGTCGCCGCGCGCCGTATGCGCGAGTGAAAGCACGGAGAGAAAACGCACGGCGGAAGGGAAACGCGAAAGGCCGTGGGGGTATGGGAGGGAGGGAGGCAGGCCGGGCGACGCTGCGCTGCGGCCCCAAATGCGTATCCTGCAACCGGGGCGGCGACTTTACAATTGCTAGTAGGTACAGCGGGGGCGTGGCACTGCGGGTCACGTGACTTCCGTTTAACACGTGTTGTCATGGCAATCGTGGAGCTCCTAGGTGCCTAGGGACATAATCGCTTAGGGACTTTTGAGGCACTGGTCTGCGCGGCGGCGCGGCAGCTGCTAGTTACTGAGCGTGGCTCTCTTATCTCCGGGACAGGGCGCAGCGACCTTGCCGAGCGCAGCTCCTACGTGCGTCAGGAGCGAATCGTTTAGGGCGCGTTGAATGTCAGGCGGTGTCTGGGCCACGCCGGCCGCGCTTTATTATTGTAGCGTTTGTTCTAGTGGCGGAGATCCTTGCAGTAGTGGTGTGGCATGACGACTTTTGATCTCGGTGAACTGTGGTGGTGTAAACAAGCTGATACTGCTCGCGTTTGTACCCCGGTGCCGGCGGTCGTTGGGGTGTTGCTACGCTGCGCTCCGCAACACCCCAAATAAAAAAATACTGCTCCAGTCAGGTAGACTGCTCCCTCCCTGATAGTGAGATTATATTTGGATCATCAAAACAGTGATGCGTTTATTTAGGAATACCATCGTTTCTCTCTCGCAGGCGCGAGGACAAGCGGGTGCGAGAGAGAAACGATGATAGATGAAAGAGAGAGAAACGACGCTGCGCTCCGCAACACCCCAACGACCGCCGCTTCGCGTCGGCGCCCGGCACCGCAGCTTCCGCCGCGGCACCGGGGTACAAACGCGAGCAGATCCGCTTGTTTACACCACCACAGTTCACCGAGATCAAAAGCCGTCATGCCACACCACCACTACTGCAAAGATTTCCGCCACTAGAAAAAACGCTACAATAATAAAGCGCGGCCGGCGTCAGCCACACACCGCCACACAGTCAACACGCCCTAAACGATTCGCTCCCTACGCACGTAGGAGCTGCGCTCGGCAAGGTCGCTGCGCCCGGTTCCGGAGATAAGAGAGCCACGCTCAGCGGAGACCAGTGCCTAAAAAGTCCCTAAGCGATTATGTCCCTAGGCACTTAGGAGCTCCACGATTGCCATGACAACACGTGTTAAGCGGAAGTCACGTGACCCGCAGTGCCACGCACCCGCTGTAC
Source organism: Dermacentor silvarum (assembly GCF_013339745.2). Lineage (NCBI taxonomy): Eukaryota > Metazoa > Arthropoda > Arachnida > Ixodida > Ixodidae > Dermacentor > Dermacentor silvarum. Next base: position 159,556,719 of record NC_051154.1, read on the forward strand.
CTACTAGCAATTGTAAAGTCGCGGTGTTAAGTGGAAGTCACGTGACCCGCATTGCCACACACCCGCTGTACCTACTAGCAATTGTAAAGTCGCAACCGGGCGCAAGGGGAACGGGCCACTCAATCTCCCACGCGAAAGGAGGAAAGCGGGAAGGCAGCGCGGGAGGGAGGGGGGGCAGCTTCTACTCTGCCAACAACTGTGCTTGTACTTTGCCCGGCTACGGCGGTCGCCCGCACCGTCTCTTATAAGCGATCTCCATACGGCTCTGACCTTTGTATGCGCTGTGCATTCGCCGCTCAAGTTTCCGTTGAAGCGATAGACCGCACGAACCTTCGCTCGCTGCGGCGGCTGCGCTTGCTGCCAGCGTTTTGACAGTGGTTGTCTGCGGTCATTGAGTGTGATCTATTCATGTTTGCTTGTGCGCGCTGACACTACGCTTGTTAATTGAGTTAGTAAGCGAATGTGTCCAAGTTTATGCAGCCGATAAAACTACTATCCCTACTCCGAATAGATCTCTACTAATTTGCTATCGCAATTGATGCTTCGCCTTTCGGGCGAAGCTGCGACATTTTTTCACTCACCCGCGCCTCCGCCTCAACGGTGGCGCCACCAACACTCGCAACGGAACAGACGACCTCGGGTATTTTTGCGTATGACGGATGGCAACTGGAGTCGGGTGCTTGCTATTTGACAGCAATTTCTGTCGTTTTTCTCATAAATTACGTCTTTAATGTTTACTTCTACATTAGGAAATCGAGAAAGTAACAACTTACAAGTGTTAAAAGCGTTAAAAAGAGCCCACAAAACACCGAAAAGTGCCCGCGTGGCACTTCTCGCGCGCTTTTGCGGGCTTTTTTTCAGGCTTACAAAAACATTTATGTAGCACGTGCAGAGCAAGAGAAAGATGGATCGAAAAGCTTTCACGATGGCCTACAATTTTCTGAGTGAAAATTTTGCTCTCATTGTAATATTTGAGAAGATAATTGTTTAATAATAACGAAATATGTAATCAGGCGAAATACAAAAAGTTGACTTGCTCCAAGCGACGGCAAAAAGATTATCTTGGTTCTTTTCAGCTACGTGACACTCGGATATTTTAAAAATTTGGCACAAGTTACGTGGGACACCCTGTATACCGGGTGTTTCAGCGAACACTTTCAAAAATGTTTTAAAATTGCCTGTGGCAGATAGCACAATTCTAGTCCAGGAGCTGGTCTATTCGGAGAGGCGGACATGCACAAAAGATTTAATGCATAATCGACTAATTAACAAAAATGAACTAATTAGGTTTTAACTATTTACCTCATGGCACATATTGCAATTTTCAAATCCTAGCCAAGTTCGCAAGGCGGATCCACTCAGAACGAATTGTCAGGATGAGACCAGTTTCGAGATATTAATTCCCTAACTTTGCGAAGAAATTCATTGGCGGTCCTGTTACTTTTGTGCTTCAATACACAAAACGACGTTTTGCTAAGAAAGTAAGTGGAACGACAGTGCATTTTTACCGCAAGTTTGATGGCGCATATCTCGAAAATTTATTTATTTTATTTATTGATACTGCAATCCCAGGGAGGGATTTTCGCAGGGTAGGCGTACAGATACAAGCACGGATCAAATATTTACAAACAAAGCCAGAAACAACAAAGGCCGCAAATGATTAGTAAACAAACAAAATGGATCAGCATTGAAGACAACAAAAAAAGTTCAATGATGGCAGTGCAACATAGGGGTACAGCAAGGTTCATGGAACACATAAATATTGAGTGATTATATTATTACAAAATGTAAGGGGCATAAAGTCAATAACAATAAGAAATTAGCAACTATATGGGCAGCAGGGAATGAATACATCTGAAAATAAATGTTAATGGACACTGAGGCTGCTGGTGAATGAGGTCAGAGATTTCTGTAGTACTTGATCGTTAGTAAGCCGATTCCATTCCGTTACTGTTCTTGGAAAAAATGAATATTTAAAGCAGTTATTACGCTGACGAAAAGGGGTGATTGTAAGATTATGACGCTGTCTTGTAGTGTAACCTGAGGAAAAGGATATTAGTCCGTCAATATTAATCTTGAAATGGCCTTTGATTATTTGGTATAAGAACTTAAGTCGAGAAACGCGATTTCTTTCGGATACAGATGTCAAACCAGCCCTATTTAACAGATCAGTTACTGATGTGCATCCATAGTTATTGTAAACAAAACGAACTGCTTTCTTTTGTATGTTTTCAATTTTATTAATGTTAGTTTTAGTAAATGAATCCCAAATTATCGCCGCATAATCTAATATTGGAAGGACAACCGATTTGTAAGCTTGAAGCCGGACTTTGGGTGTGGATAGTTTTAGTGCTCGCCTAAGAAAAAATAGTTTACGGTTAGCATTGCTTATCACCTGATCAATGTGCTTAGTCCAGTCAAGGTCGTTAGTAATCCATAATCCTAGATATTTGTATTGTGCAACTTCGGAGAGGATATTGTCAGCAAAAGAATATTGGAATATTAGGGGATTTTTCTTGCGAGTTATTCTCATGTAAACGGTTTTTTGAAAATTTATTGGCATCTGCCAGGCATCACACCATTCAATAATCTTTTGGGAGGCCTCGTTCAGTGTTTCTTGATCGGATGTAGTTTTAATTTCGGAGTAGAGCACGCAGTCATCCGCGTATAATTTAATATGAACTGGAATGTCTTTTACGATGTCATTTATATAAATGATGAAGAGAAGTGGCCCAAGCACAGAACCCTGAGGGACTCCAGAGTCAACAGAAAGAGACTGAGATGAATGATTATGAAAAGTGACATATTGTTGACGGTTATTCAAGTATGTTGAAATCCAATTAGTAATCTTGTCATTTTTTATTATGCTATTAATTTTGGAAAGCAGCTTTTTGTGAGAAACTTTATCAAATGCTTTTGCGAAATCCATAAAAATGGCATCTGTTTGGTTTCCGTTATTAATAGAGCTAGCAAAGTCATGTACAGTTTGGACTAATTGAGTGCAAGTAGAATAGCCTTTCCGGAATCCGTGCTGAAGATTTGTAATAAAATCATGTTTTACAAGAAAATCAGAGATGTGGGTATGTATTATGTGCTCCATAATTTTGCAAGCTGTCGATGTTAGAGAGATTGGCCTATAATTATTGATGCACTGTTTCTTACCGTTTTTATGAACTGGTTGTACTCTGGCCGTCCTCCAGTCGTTCGGAACCTGTCCTTCGTTTAGAGATCCTGAAAATAATATACACAAGTACTTGGCTACCCACTCTGCATACCTAGTTAGGGATGCATTTGGTATTTTATCGGGTCCGAGGGACTTCTTGGTATCTAGATTCAAAAGCATTTTAATGATACCTTGCTCGCTGATGACAAGATCAGGCATCGGAGGTAAACATGTTTCGAAAGCTGGCAGTACGCCATTATCATTAGTGAAAACAGATTTGAAGTATTCGTTAAAAGCAGATGATATTTCTTTTTCGTCATGGGTTAGAGTGCCATTGACTTCAAACGCATGACAATCTCGTTTGAAAATGGTGTCATCTACACAATTTTTTAAGTGTCATGTCATTCATGTCAGGTCACGTACTCACGTCGTGTCATTCAAGTCCAGATATATATCGAGGTCAACAACCACGACAGCATTGTCATTCAAGCATGTGATCTCATTGATGACATGGCATGTGGTTGTATGTTTGTCATTCATGCCATGACGCGCATGACATGCCATCAAATCCATGTCATTATTGTCATGACATTTCATGTCATCAATGGTCTTGCATGCATTTAATTCATGTCCTGATATATGTTGAGTTAAAGAAACGGACTACGACAGCATCATGTCATTCATACCATTTATATGATGACATACATGCCATGACAAATATGTCATGTCATTATATGCCATCCATGTTATGTATACATGCATGCCATGCCGCCCTATATCTCAAGTTAAAGAAACAACCACGATGGCATCACGGCGTAGGAGACCAGATAGACAGACGCACTCAAAACGCCTGAAGTTCGCAAGGAATGCTTCGCATTCATAGGCGTATCTACCAAGGGGGTGGGGGGGGGGCAAAGGAGCCCCCCCCCCCCCCACACACACACACTTTCGAAAGCGTTCATTGTCGGCTGCACACTGGATAATCCATCAAAACAACAACAAAGGCCAAGTTTTCTTTCAGAATCATCATCAGCCTATTTTTATGTCAACTGCCGGACGAAGGTCTCTCCCTGCGATCTCCAATTGCCCTGTCTTGTGCTAGCCGATTCCAACTTGCGCCTGCAAATGTCCTAATTTCATCACTCCACCTACTTTTCTGCCGTCCTCGACTGCGCTTCCCTTCCCTTGGCACCCGTTCTGTAACTCTAATGGTCCACCGGTTATCCATCCTATACGCATTACATGGCCTGCCCAGCTCCACCCCCCCCCCCCCCCCTTGATGTCACCTAGAATATGGGCTATCCCCGCTTGCTCTCTGATCCACACCACTCTCTTCCTGTCTCTTAACGTTACCCCTAACATTTTTCGTTCTATCGTTCTTTGGGTCTTTTTTTTTCACAATACATGATTGTCGTTATGCAAAACAGTAAAGACGACGTTAAGGGTCGCCTGACTAGGCCTCTAGCACCACACTGTACAGTCCCAGCGGAAAAAGACTAGCACAAAAGACTTGCCGGAGCGGCACAATCCAGTTTCGAAAGCAGGGGTGAGCGTCAGATAGCGTGTCGTGATTTTGTCGCTCCGGCCACCAGTCACTTGTGCTAATCTTTTTCCGCTGGGACGGTACATTCAGCACACAACGACATTGAAAAAAAACACAAGAGCAAAATAACATTGTAAACAGCTAGTAAGATAAAATATACAGCAAAATAGCAGCAAGGCAAAAAAATCGGTCACATGAAACACATATATAATTGAAAACAGATATACCTTTAAAATAAAGGAGAGCAAAAATAAATCAAGATACCGTTGCAACAACGTACACAATAAACGTGAGTATAAGCGAATAGGCACATGATGTATACACACTTGTATACATACATATGTATATATGCAAATGAAATAACTAAGCACCTCGAAGTTTCTGTGTCATATTTTAGCACCGGTAAAATGCAATGATTGTACACTTTTCTTTTCAAGGACAATGTATAAGCTCCCAGTCAGGATTTGGTAATGCCTGTCGCATGCACTCCAACCCATTTTTATTCTTCTCTAAATTTCCTTCTAGTGGTCCAGATCGCCTGTGTGTAATTGACCAAGATAAACGTACTCCTGTATAGATTGCAGATGCATAATGACGATCAAGAATTCTTGTTTCCTTGCCAGGCTAATGAACATTACCTTTGTCTTCTGCTTATTATTATTCAACCCCACTCTTGCACTTTCTCTGTTAAGGTCATCAATCATTTGTTGCAATTCATATCCAGTGTTCCTGAACACGACAATGTCATCTCCAAATCGAAGGTTGCTGAGATATTCGCCGTTGATCCTCACTCCTAATCCTTCCCAGTCGAATACCTTAAATACTTCTGCTAAGCATGCAGTGAATAGTATTGGAGATATTGTGTCTCCTTGCCCAACCCCTTTCTTGATAGGTAACTTTCTACTTTTCTTGTGGAGATCTTTTCTTGTGGATTGTGGAGATCTGCAAAGAAAAGTAGAAAGTTATAACCTATCAAGAAAGGGGTCAGGCAAGGAGACACAATATCTCCAATGTTTACAAAGATTCCACAGTTACCTTGATTCGAACCAAGGTAGCTGTGGGATATTTGTTTCCAAGATATTCACGTATGCCTCTTGAACTCCTTGATTAAGCAATGCCTCCATGACTGCCGGTATTTCTACTGAATAAAATTCTTTTTGATAATCTATGAAAGCCAAATAGAGAGGTTGATTGTACTGAGATTTCTCATTTACCTGATTGATGATATGGTTGTGATCCATTGTAGATTATCCCTTCCTGAAGCCAGCCTGTTCTCTTGCTTGATGATTGAATTCAAGTGTTGCCCTGATTCTACTGGAAATTATCTTGGTGAATATCTTATACAATACTGAAAGCAAGCTAATAGGCCTATAATTATTAAATTCTTTAACGTCTCCCTTCTTATTGAGTAGTATAATGTTAGCATTCTTCCAGCTCTCTGGTACACTTGAAGTCTTGAGGCACTGCGTATAAACGGCCGCAAGTTTTTCAAGCATGATATATCTCCATCTTTGATTAAATGGATTGTTATTCCATCTTCTCCTGCCACTTTTGCCTGGGATATGTCTTGCAAGACCCTTCTAACCTCGTCGCTAGTTATATAAGGAGCCTTTGGACCCTGTTCATCACTACTTCCAATGAATTGCTCTGGGTACTGTACAAGTCAGAATTCTTCTGCTGCTTTCACTACTGGGGCGAGCTCCAGCAATAGAAAAGCTAGCGCCGCCGTCGGCGTGACGTGTATGCGGGATCACGTGGACTGAGCGGCCGCGTCGGCTGCTTCGGAAGCACCGAAGCGAGCTGAAAACGAAAGTTTTAAAGTCCCACCTGCGCCGCGGTTCCGATTAAAGGGACACTAATGGCAAATACGAAGTCAAGCTAGAGTGATGGATTAGTGCTCGAGTATCTCTGCGGCGTCAATGTTATCGCGAACAGAGCCTTAGTAATCGAGAAATTGAGGTAAATGCAGGACACGATTAGAGAAGAGACTCCCTCGGGACATTCAAGTACTTGGCCGATGACGAAAGCACGCCTCATTTAAATTCTGTCGCTAATACTCAACCACTCGTTATAAAAACATTATTGTATTGTACTATAAAACGACAGAAAATGCTACTTGACCAGTTCTATTTCATTTTTAGAAAAAAGAACTCATTGACATTACACCGTCAACAACAACGCGGGCGGTCGAAAGGTTTTGTTTTCGCTGGCTCTGCGCCGCCCGCGCTTTCGCGTTTCAGTAGTTCCGGTATCGCGTAGTGCTGCGCTGGTTTTGCTGGCTCGCGAACCTCGCACAAACTGCAAATAGCAGAGAATTCCACTTCCATGCTGATCATAGAATAAATAAGCGATGTCGCGGGATGCCTGAACGGTCCACGCCGCTTGACCAAAAGCAGCTGCAGCGGCGCATCGTACCGTCGTCTGTCGGGCGCCGTTTTACTTACCGACGGCAGCAAAGGGTGGTGATGGCGTATGCAACGTCACCACTCCCTGCTTGGCGTGGCGGGAGATTTGAATTGCCATAAAGGTATATTCGGACCCTTGAGATGCATTCTCGTAAACTAAGCCTTTGCTCTGCACGAAACACGCGTTACCAGGTTTCTGGAATGTTATTTAAACAGTCAACGTCGACTTAGTATTTGCCTTTAGTGTCCCTTGAAGTGGGGAGGTTTTCCCGCTTCGGGTGTCTGCTTGACAACACTTGAAAGCACTATAATAGGTAGTGGCTGCCTTTGAAGGCGTCCGACATGTAGGCTATACTGCTTGGGGCCGCAGTGCCGGATGCGTACGCAACGGAGACCGGTGCCAGCCTTCACACGTACCCGCAGGACAAGAAGCTGCGTGAAGCTTGGATCGCAAAACTTCGAACCGGCAAGCATGCCATCGGCTACAACTCGGGCGTGTAGCAAGCACTTCCGCGAGGAAGATTACTGCTACGGCGTCGGGGCTGCGATGTTCGGTGAGTAGCAGAAAGCGCGCACTGAGACGCTCGCCCGCGCGCGCTGGCCGGCTAATGTCATGAAGATTTCGTCTACGAACCTGTTGATGCTAGATATTGGCAAGTTGACTGGAATGTAAAGGGAACGGTAAGAAGCACATTTAAAAAAAGGGCATGGCATATGGTCATGTTTGTGTTACTACCAAACAGTGCAATATTAACGTACATGATAAAAGAAACAGCGGGAAATTGCTCGCTGAGAAGACCGATAAACATACAATGCGACGCAACTTGAGAAATAATGATATTGAAACGTCCTATAATTTATAAGAAAAAAATCTGCAGCCCTTCCCCTGTCGAGAAAATGGGGGTAAGAGAAGCTTGTCGTGTGGGTACTTGACCTACTACTTTTCCTTCCCTCTCGTACTACTTGTCCTTCCCTTTCCTTCTACTTTTCCTTCCCTTTCGTGCAACTTTTCCTTCCGTTGCGTCGTATGATTCTCTGCTCGTCACTGTTGTCGCTTGCGTTCGATGTCTTGAGTTTACTCGGCGGCGTGGTTAGCAGCATTCGCCCGCCATTGCCGCTTGCGATTCTTAGAAATTAAATTGCTTCCAAATTAAATCTGTCCGTCAGGTAAGACAATGAATGACTCATACCTCCTTAATCAATGGCTCATACCCCCGTAAACGCGGCCTCCTCATTACGACGACAGAAGAGAAGTGAAATTCTACGCTGGAATGATGAGCGGCAACGGAGCCAGCTGTGGAAGGAGACGACGAACGCGGGAGCATTGACACGAGTGCGTGCCGAGCACGAGCCAACGAGCCAGCTGCGGAAGACCACGACGCTCGAGCCAATGCTGATAATGATACCGCGTACGCGTACACCAACGCCGACACAAGTGAGCCTATAAAGCTTCGTTTAAAAAAAAAGAAAGAAAAAAAAAGATTGAATCGTCGCGATGGCACATCACAAGGGGCCTAAAGCTCATGGCACGGTGCGAAAAGGCGCTCGCAACGTAAGCGAAACATTGTGCGCGGATATGCATGCAGACGCGCACTCGGTCGGTGCCAACCCATGCGATCGCTGCATTGAGGCTTCATTCTGTTATGCTTCATTTGGTTATACAGACAGCCCACTATAAGAACATATTTCACATAGGTTGCTCTCTGCTATTGCCTACATTTCACGCAATTAGCCGGTTCGCGGGGTCCATCGCGGCGACCACGCGCAGTCTACGTATTCGGTAAGGAGATCCCGTCTGTAAACTATTCTGTGCTTTGTGTTTGCCAAGATAATTATTTTGACAGTAAGAAAGTTCCTTCGTTTGGACAGTACATACAGAAATGGCCAGGAGAGCTCCCGGGTTGTGCTTTTATTGAGTGCCGACTGCTAAACCTATGTAGAGCGCGCCGCGTTATCCCTCATACTACGCAAGCGAGGCGCTTCCGACAGATGGTGACTCCGTAAGTCATCGCCCCCAATAGCATCGAAATTGTTGATGACATTACCCTGCTTATCTTTCACTGCATACATCTTACCTTGTCCCATTCCAAGTTTTCTTCTCACTGATTTCATGCTGCGGCCATTTTTTACTGCTTCCTCAATCTTTCCCTTACTTTCTTCTTGTTGATCAGTTTTGACAGTTCAGCGAATTCTATCTGATCTCTTGAGGTAGACACTTTCATGCTTTATTGTTTCTTTATTAGGTCCTTTGTTTCTTGGGAGAGCTTACCGTACCCGTGTATGATTTTCTTTTCTTTCCTTCCTTTTTTCATTCTTTATTTTTACTTATTTTTTTCTCTCTCTCCTTTCGCATCCCTTTACCCCTCCCCCGGTACAGGGTAGCCAACCGGAGATAACCTCCGGTTAACCTCCCTGTCTTTCCTTTACCTTTTTTCTCTCTGTCTTAGCGTACCACTGGTTGCCTTGGTGCCTTACCTCCCACTTCAATTGCTGCTTCTGAAATCAGCCTGGTTACGGCTTCATTCATTACCTCTATGTTATCTTCGTACTTTTTGCCCGTTTATTTTTTCATCCCGATAAAGAAAGTTCATGAAAAATGAATAATATCACGTGACTAACCACGTCAACCTGCATCAAGAAAGGCGCAGTTTCGCCCGAAAGGCGAAGCATCGATTGCGATAGCAAATTAGTGGACAGCAATACGACATAAGGATAGTAGTTTTATCAGCCGTATAAACTTGTAAACATAGGCATACTAACTAAATGAACAAGCATGGTGTCACGCGCGCACAAGCGAACATGAGCGCATCTCATTCGATGATCACGGAATCTCGCTATCAAAACGCTGGAGTGAGTAAGCGCGGCGGCAGCAGCGAGCGAATCGACCTTCGTGCCGCCGCTCGCATCAACGCGAACTAAGCCGCGAAAACACAGCGCAAAGTGGACTCTGTCCTCATCGCAGATGGCATTCAAGATACAACGTCCGGGCGGGCGCCAGCTCAGTCTATCAGAATCAGAATCAGAAACAGTTTTGATTTTCTTAATGGAAAAATAGAACCCAGACAAAAAGCTGCTCATTGAGCAGCTTGACGAGGCCTGGGGCCCTACAGGCAGCGGCAACAGTGGCAAAACAGTAGTGTTTGTCGTACATCCGTACGAGAAAAAGCAATATGAGAAAAAAGCAACGCGATAAAAAAGGGAAAAAAAGAGAAGAAAGAAACCGTTCGCAACAAGCTGCGAAAAAAAAAACGTTGTTTTTCATGCTTATCGCTGCTTCCATTCACACTCAGAAAACCGTTCAAGCATCGTTGCACGAATTCACTGTGGCCGCGATATAAATTAAGAAATGAAACGGCGCAAGCTTGCGATATGCAACGCACTAGATCTAGCAAAGTGGCTGTTCATGGCTAGAACTTATGATGAGAATGCACATCAGCTATGTAAAAACTCTTTCAAATGGGAATTTATTTGGCGGGACGAAGGCAGGCGTCCTATCTTGGATTACAGCATCACTAATACAGTTTACTGGTGAAAACCTGAGCAAATTCGTTTTTTATTCCAATTCCACTTAACATAGACCGTGTATATTATTCATTTGGCTTTCGTCCATTGAGGACTGAGTGGCTCTTGCAAGATCTAAAAAAAGAGCTGTTTCTTTTTCTTAAATTGTATATGAGAATATGCCAATGCAAGCGTATTTGACAATGCATGCTACAGCCTGTCCACAAATACACTTACACCCACCACACAATAATCTCATAGACTTTTTATTTTGCAAAGACGCAGTACGAAAAAAATTGTGCATGAAGCAGCTCAATAATTTTAATAGGGGATAACCATCCCAGAAGCTTACGCTCTCATACACTCCCACAATTAATGCAAAAATGTTGAATAAAAACATGCAAGCGTATATTATACACCGCACGCACATTGTAAAAAAAATTCAGTAGCCAGGACGGAACAAATTTGAAAATCAGGCACACATCTGCAAAGTAAACAGCAGTATTATACAGGGTGCACAGAGATTTAAAAATATGCAAATGTCACGTAGCTATAGACAGAACCAAGGTAATGTTGTTTGCCGTACCTTGGAGATACTCAGATTTTTTTTACATTCCGCCTAATTACATAATTAGTATTAATTAATTAACCAACTTCTCAAATATTATAATGAGATTAAAAGATTCAATTAGAAAATTGTATATAGAGCATCATGAAAGACTCCCGATGCAGCTTTCTATTGTTGAATACGCGCTACGTAGAAGTGTTTTTCCGAGCGTGAAAGAAGCCCCCGAATATACGCAAAGTGCTTCGAGCGGCCAGTCGCGCGGCAATTTCGCGTGTATTCACGGGTTTCTTTCACGTTCGAAAAACACTTTTATGTATCACGTATTGAGCAACAGAAAGTTGCATCGGGAGTTTTCCATATTGCGGTGTAATTCTCTCCTTCACACTTTTTATGTAATTATATCATTAGAAAGGTTGATTAATAAATTATGAAAATAATTTTGTAATTAAGCGGAATTCAAAAAAATAATCTGAGTATCTCCAAGCGACGGCAGACAACATTACCTTGATTCTCTCCAGCTACGTGACAATTGCATATTTTTAAATCTTGGCGCATGATAGTTAGGACACCCAGTGTATATATCATATACATGCAGCAAAATTTGCACAAACAGCTGTGGCACACAGCAGTTTTTGTGGCACACAAGAGGCTCTCTCTTCCGCAGCGGCTTTCGAGGTTTATTTGACCGTGTGGGGTTCTTTGGGCAGTTCAGAAATAAGGTGGGAATTGTATTTGCAGACAGAACAGGGTTCTTTGGCGCGTCAAGTAGCGCCCTTTTATCGAGCTCCGCGTAATATGCCGTGGATATCATATCTTCTGAAAAATGCTTGGCGCAGACATGGTCGGTATAGGCATTAGAGTTCGGTCTGCCCTCAGATTTGCACGGCGCCACTGCTCTAGACGACCGTTGTCTGGCGGCGCATTGAATAAAGGCACACGCTCCGCACAAGTCCGGTATCCTGAATTGCAGTTTGGAACGAAGCACTTTCTACCCATTTCAAAAGCCCCTCAGAAGGCCGCTGCCACCTTTGTCGAGAGCCCGTGGTGACAATACCCAAGCACAAGTTCATGAAACATACGCGAACGAAAAGCGTGCCTTCAAAACAGCGCGGCCGCACATGCAAGCAGGAGGACGCAGCAGCGGCAGCATGCGCCTTGCCGCCGAGCCTGGGACCGCATTCCGCAGCGCCCTCTACGACGGCACCCTCCGAGCTGTAACCGAGCCGAACATAATCTGGACGCGAGCGGGCGGCGCTTTCGCGCGCGTTGTGGGGAGAGTGTCAGCGCCTCTCTTTATTATTCTTACACCGTGGACGGAAGACGGCACGCTTCCTTCCCACTTTCCTCTCTGGCATGCGGGAGATTGAGCCACGATCGCCGGCTCCCCTCGCACGCTTTCACTCGCACATACACCATATACGGCGCGCGGCGACGGTGTTATCGCCCTTGGACTTTATACGGAACATCACTTCGACGGCGACGGCAAAAATGCGCTTGCAGTGTCCGTATACTAATTGCTATCGCAATATAATAAACGTAATGGCGAATATCGCCCAAATTCAGGCGAAGTTATATTGGCGAGCAAAAGAATATTATAATAACAATTTTGCCTCGCATAATCTCGATTTTAATAATCTGAGACAGTCGTCGCAGAAATAAATACTTTTAGAAGTCTAAATTCGTGCGAACAAAACAAAGCTAGTTGATCTGTTCGAGCAAGCGACTCAACATTAATCACATATCTAACGAACAAGTTTCCTGCAGCCAGTGTGCGGCGGAGGTAAGGGCGGTGCGCGGTAATGGTGCGAATATTCCCGCCGTTCTTGGCATGGTCGGAGCTCAGATCGCGACTGTGGGAAGCGCGCGTCGACTCTCGTAAACACGATGAACCGATCACTATGCTTGCCAAACGGGCTCAGTGAATGTTCACATGAATGCGTACGCACAAACTCGAGGGGGGCTGAGACGCTTCCGTTCCCGACGGAGCGGTACACCTGATCGGTGCCGGATCCAACTCACTTTTCCCAGGCCCTACAAAAACATGCAAGCGGCGCGTGGGCCTAACGCAGCGTATATGCGACCCGATGAAAGCATATTCCCATAGATCACAACTTTCCCGATATTGGCAAGTTACCATCAATCCGAGACGAATAACATGGTCCCACAAACAACTCGCATTGCACATGCCAAACATATACGAGGGCCAATCAGAAAGTCGTTGCCCCTATTTTTTTAAAGCCAAATTACGGTTGTAAATGCGAAGTCAACATATCCACCCCGAGCGGTGGACCTTTCTTGGACCGGCCTAATCTGCCGGTAGCTCCGCGGCACGGCGCTGCTGTCAGTTGTTAAAGATAGCGGTTGTGCTTTACACGTCCACGGTGTACGAGCAACGGAGTGTGATTCGTTTTTTTTTTTTTTTTTATGAAGCAAGGGGGCGAACGCCCATCGAAATCCACAAGGAAATGCAGCCCACGTATGGGGAAAGGTGTCTCGCTTTGAGAAGTGTGACGTGGTGGTGTTGTGAGTTCGCAAAAGGCCGGACGAATGCTACCACAGGGGCATCTCATATTTAGTGCTGCGATGGGACAAATGTCTGAACCAGGTGTGGGCACTATGTGGAAAAATAGTGTAAGACGTACGAAGAATAGTACGTACATTTGTAATTACCTGTATGTACCTTATTTTGGCTAATAAAAAAATAGGGGCAAAGACTTTCTGATTCGCCCTCGTATTTTGTGGCAGGTAAGACCTTATATATATATATATATATATATATATATATATACAGGGTGTTTCAGCGAGCACTTTCAAAATTTATTTGAGGTTAATTGCCTGTGGCAGCTAGCCCAATTCTAGTTAATCAGCTGGCCTACTCGAATATGCGGACATTACTTGCACAATAAATTGAAATACATAATCGACTAATCAACAAAAAATCACTAATTAACTTTTTAACTAATTACCTGATGGCCCATATTGCAATTCACAAATTGTAGCCGTGGGGTTCGCAAGGCGGATCCACTTGGAATTAATTCTCAAGATGACAGCAGTTTCGAGATATTAATTCCCGAACTTTGCGGAGAAATGCATCGGCGTTCCAGTTAATTTTGTGCTTCAATGCATAAAGCGACGTTTTGTTAAGAAACTAACTGAAACACCAATGCATTTCTCCGCAAAGTTCGGGAATTTTATCTCGAAACTTGTGCCATGCCGAGAATTCGTTCCAAGTGGATCCGCCTTGCGAACCCCATGGCTACAATTTGTAAATTGCAATATAGGCCATCAGGTAATTAGTTAAAAAGTTAATTAGTGATTTTTTGTTGATTAGTCGATTATGTATTTCAATTTATTGTGCAAGTAATGTCCGCATCTTCGAGTAGACCAGCTGATTAACTAGAATTGGGCTAGCTGCCATAGGCAACCTTTAAGAATTTTTGAAAGTGTTCGCTGAAACACCCTGTATATATATATATATATATATATATATATATATATATATGAGGGGCAGTGGCGTAGCCAGAAATCTTGTTCGGGGGGGGGGGGGCTCACGTTGCAGCGCGGCCTCCTCCTTATTGAATTTGTCGAGGGATCAAATTCATGACTAATAACTGCATTGCCATTGCCAATGCCATTGTGTGTTAGATGCTGCAAACGAATTATTGAATGCTACGCACTGTCAAGTAAAATATGTATTTTTTTATAAAATAATATATTCGTATGCCCCAAAAATTGTGGTAGAAATAACTGATATCAATGCTTTTTGAACTTTTGTTTTGTCTATTGAATAAGCAAAGAAAAGATCACACGAACTCTAGAACTGTGTCAGTTCGAAACCAGAAAAACAGTGCATGCGGCTGATATGGGAAACGTAAAGGTCATGAAACGGACAAGTTGAGGACAAATATTTTGATGAATCTTTGTCATTCAAGAACCTTGTTTACATTTTTGTACATATGCAACGACTAGGGAAAAAGCTTAATGACGCTCTCCTTCGTTGCAATATATATAGATTGCGCTGGAGCAGCTGTTACCGGTCGTGTATTGTAATTACACCGAACATTGAGTACATATAAAAAGCGGGAGTTCTGCAAAATATACTTTAGAAATGCGAAGATAAAATGGAGTGTACAAATGCGAAGATACAACTTGATAAAGGGCAAAAAAGTGTTGCTGGAAACAAACTTCACTGCTTGTATACACAATACCTCGCAACAAGATATTTAAATATACGTATAAGTCTCCAATAAATCTACGTATTCAAGCAAACGTCACTGTATACGTATATAATGCGTCAAACAAGACAAATAAGCATGTTGCGCAGTCACAGATAGTAAACTTTACGCATAGAAAGACAGACGATCCAGGCAAGAACAAAACTATGATCGCAGAAATCGTGATATGTACTTGGGCTATGTGGCGGTCGCGACAGCACCATATGGGTGGAATAATGGAGGAATATTGCAGAAATCAGTACGAAAATGTGTAATTTAACTGCCTGCAGAGCGGCAAGAAATATTCTGCACGCAAATTAAATTAAAGAAGGGTATTGCTTCGTTTCAGAAAAGAAGTAAAAGCAGGTGGCTAAAAATGAAAGAAAAGGCCAAACGAAAGCCACAGATGATGCGGCAAGTTGAACTACCCAATATCCCAGTGTGCTTGTTAGGAAACGCCGCGTGGGCCGTGCTTTCAATGAGCAAGGTCGGTCAGAATTGGTTATTGATGTCCTCGTAATTTTCGCATTCGCATGATAACTTTGATCATGATGGTAACTATTAGAATAAACGGCGAAAATTTCTGCGGTTTTAAAAGCTAATGAACAGTCATACGTTTTCATAATTACGAGTTTATGGACCTGAAGGAACAGAGCTTTTAACTTGCATTGATTTTTGCCGCTTGGCTATCTAAAGGACAAACTTCACTCGGCTGGGAAGTTTAGCGAAGCGGTCAATGACTTCTGTCAATGCCGACGTCTCTGTGGGCGTATAAAAGCGCCAGCCTAACCATGCGTTCTTCAGACATTGTAGAGCGGTAGTAGTTTTTTAGTAATATCATGTTAAAAATATTCTCTCTGCTCTGGCAGTGGTCACTGCAAGGGTGCCGAGAATCTGCAGCAGTTTGTACACATTTAAATAGAACTTGCAGCGGCAATGAGAGAGGGCATGTATATATTCCGATGATAAAACCTAAAAACACTCCTTCGATGTCGTTGGCATCCTTGTTTAGGTACCTCGCACAAACAGTAAGCAGTTTGATTCCAGCAATATCTGTCGTTTCGTCAGAAAGCATGGAGAAGCAGCCTGCAGCGTTTACTTTTGCATCTAGGCTTTCTTTGATAATTTCACTACAAATTTTTATAATTCGCTTCTGTACATCTGGGCTTAAATACGAGGCATTACTGAGGCAACTTTGCAAATGGTTCTTCAGATATGTATCTCCACCATCAGGTCGCCTACGAAGAAGTACTCTGAAAATACCAGTATTTTCAGCGGGGGCTTTGCCTAAATCCATAGGACCACTGTCCCTATGGCGACGGAGAGCCAGACTTTGTCGCCCGCAAATAGAACTGCCTCAATAATAGGCCGTAAACTTTCTTCTGATTTCTCTTATTTTACTTTGCCTGCCCTGGTCCAGCTGATCAATCACATTGGGCGCGCTTCCTGAAAATATTTGGAGAAAATAATCAGCTGCCAGCTGACAGTCACGGATATATTTAGTATTTTCGTGTGTGTGGAAGATTGCGAGCGCGTGCTTCCATTTCTGGAACGCGGCTTGGACACGAGGACTTCAGTGCGCTCATATGTTGGCCCAAGAATATTAAAATTGAAAATTGAAAATCTAAAGCACGCCTTTGGAAATGTCAGTGCACCTTTCGCGTCAAAAGTTTATGAGAATTTTATACCCATAATGTTTCGGAATCGAAATCCGTGCGCTCCGTAGATTCCGCGCTGCGAGATGCCGCACCGCGCCCGCTCGATATCGAAAAGCCCTTAACAGTTTGTGATCGGATGGATCTCCTTGCGTTATGTGACTCCAGGTGCAAGGGCGTTGCCACGAAATCCAGCCTGAGTTCGCAATGTTCGTGCCGAAATGTCTTTTCGAGCATGAAAAAGACATTGTAGACAAAATCCAGAATGATTCCAGGCGCCAGTGGTAGTTCTGGTGTTGGCGGTGCATGCCAGCACGAAAAGAATTTCGGGGGGGAGGGGCTGAAGCCCCATCAGCCCCCCCCCCCCCCCCCCCGGCTACGCCCCTGATGAGGGGGCCCGGTTCCCCGTCGCCTGCGAAAATTGTCTTCTGGAGAGCGAAATGAACCTATGCGAAGAACGATGGGCTGTGGAAGAATGATGGCCTAATTAACTAAGTAAGGGCTAATTAGCTTGATCGCTATTCCTTTTTTTTCCTGATACACATACAGGTGTTTCAGCGATCACTTTCAAACACTTTTCAAGGTTGCCTGTTGCAGATACCACAATTCTAGTTCATGTGCTGGTCTACTCGAAGAGGCGGACATTACTTGCACAAAAAACTGCAATGCAGAATCGACTAATTAACGACAATTCACTAATTAAGTTTCTAACTAATTGCGTTATGCCACATATTGAAATTTACAAATTGTAGCCGTGGAGTTCGCAAGGCGGATCCACTTGGAACGAATTATCAGGGTGACACCAGTTTCGAGAAATTAATTCCCGAAATTTGCGGAGAAATGCACTGGCGTTCCAGTTACTTTCTTAACAAAATGTCGTTTTATGCATTGAAGCACAAAAGTAACCGGAACGTCGATGGTTTCTGCGCCATTTTTCCTCTTCCATGGTAAACTTGGATACTTGGTATGAAAGAATAAATGTTCAAGGAAAGGCAGTATAAGTCTTGGTGACGGATCGCGCAGAACAGTCGTTCGTATATATGTGTATCAGACGAAAAGCTTCGGAGCCGACTTGTACGAGGCTATCGCAGAACTTTCCAGTGCCTCTGATGACAGAAACGGATGCTTCCAGGCTGTTCAAAAACGATCACCCACCGAGTCAACAAGAAAACTAAGACAACGGCTCGTATACGGGTGAAAGACTTTGAAAATCTCGAGATTTCAAGGGGCAATCTACGTGATACCGTGAAAGAATTGTGATGCGCCCTACATATGCGAAACTGAAAACCTTAAACGAAGGATTTAGCAGCAACAGATCGAACGACGCCAGGAAAGGCAACACGATCGAGCCCGAACGCCGGCGGACCATCACATGTCTACTAACCACACTACTGACTGGGATTCTTCCGGTGTAATCACAACCGAGAGGCGTATATCTTCATGTCTTAATATATTCAATCGAAAACACACGGGATAAACCGCGGACGCGGGATATACCCGAGATATACACGCGCTCTCTGCGCCAAGCCAACGCACAGCGCCGTCCTGTCGCTGTGAGCATGCACACATTTTGCGACTCCTGTCCAGTATTATTCGAGGAAGTTTACGGCGCAAACTATAGACGCGGACAGAAAATGCACCCATCCTGTCTTCTGGCTGCGTCTCATTTGCGCCGTAAATTTAATCGAATATGACTCTAAATCAAGATTCTACTTGTCCAGGGACGCACCGAGCGCACCGGGTGCTTTCACCCTAATTTTTTCTGTTGCGCTAATCCGCGCTTTCTAACTATCCTGGAGCATTTTAGTGTCGTAAAGGTAAGGAACACCCGCCGCGGTGGCGTAGCGGCTATGGCGTTGAGCTGCTAAGCACGAAGTGAGAATATTGATAGGGTGATTGATGATGATGGCTGCGTGAATGCTTACGATCAACAATGATAATTATAATAATAATAAATTTATTCGTGTCGCAGTGAGCGTTCCAACAACAAATTTATTTTTTAAAGGGTTGGCATTCAAGCCTGCCGCTTTACTTCAGTGCTGGCCCCGACGCAATTATAACTTCCGGAGGCATACAGAGACAGCGATAATGCAGCTGTATATGTCGCTTTTGGCTGGATGCGCGCGCATCGGGGGAGGTGACCGCTCCACTCGCCCAAAGCAAACCTCCGCGCTAAAATGTACAGGTACATTTTGTAGGTCTACTAATTAAGCGCATGCTCAAACGCGTTCTACAGGGACCAAACGTGCATGCCGGAAAGGCAGCTACCAGCGCTCCAGAGGTCATGCAGCGGGGGACACCGCGTACGGAGGAGCGAGGTGCGCCATGCCGTGCTGCCCACAAATTTTTAGGGGGAGGGGGGATCAGGACATCCTCCCTAGATCAACGCATCCCTAGAACTTATAAAGGGTGTTTCAGCGAACACTTTCAAAAAATTTGAAAGGTTGACGTGGCAGACAGCACAATTCTAGTTCGTGAGTTGGTCTATACTCGAAGAGGCGGACATTACTTGCACAAAAAAATTGAAATGCATAATCGACTAATTAACAAAAATTCACTAATTACGTTTTTAACTGTCCGATACAAGTCAAGAGAAATGCGGCTTTTCCCCGTCAAAGGAGCCCCTTCGAGCCAATGGTGTCGCTGCGTGAACGTGACGTCGCGGCCTACCGCCTTACACCTACGAGTTGCGCCGTTGGAGCCAGGGCTCTCCGAGTGCAACCGCACGCAGAAGTATATCTAAGGACGCATTTATTTTGAGCGAAAATAAAATCTTAGCTCAAATTCTTTATTTGCCCATTACTACACATGAGGTGAAAGGGATTATTTGTCAATTGGAGCAGTGAGTTGAATTCCAGTAAACTGCAGCGGCGGCTGTTTCCCGACGGCGCCGAGCGGTGACGCAGAAGACGAAACGCCAGAGTGATCGTCGTTACTGAGTGTGTTAAAAACACTGCTCGCAACACACAAACGAGGCTTTTCACGGAATCCCACTTTGGGATATGACTGAACGGCACTAAAGTCAGCTTGAGAGATCACGATCTCACTGACGATGCCATGGCTAGACGCGAACAGCGGAGGCGGCCATTTTGATAAATGTCCCTAAGAGCGGAAGCACACGCTTTTTTTTTTTTTTTTCGCGACCGCGGCGCGAAAGAAACGTATCGTCGGCCGCAACGTCTTTTTCTTCTTTTTTTTTTTTCGCGACCGCGGGCGACAGAAACGTGACGTCGGCCGCAACGTCACGTTGACACAGCGACACCATTGGCTGGAAGGGGGTCCTTCGACGGGGGAAAAGACGCATTTCTCTTGACTGGTATCGGGCTATAATTACTTTGTGGCCCACATTGCAATTCACAAATTCTTGCCGTGGAGTACGCAAGGATCCACTTGGAACAAATTATCAGGATGACACCAGTTTCGAGATATTAATTCCAGAATTTTGCAGGGAAATGCACTGAACGTTCCAGTTTTCTAATTATATATATCAGGATGACACCAGTTTCGAGATATTAATTCCAGAACTTTGCAGGGGAATGCATTGGGCGTTCCAGTTTTCTAAGTATATATCTATTTATATTATTTAAATAAATAAAACTGTCCGACAGCCGGATTCGAACAAAGGACCTCAAGCCCAGAAGCACGATAGTGTAACCGTTACGCCACGAACGCTTGACCCTCACTGCGGCGCATGTCATAATAACTACATCTTAGTTTTGGCACGTAAAACTTTCTAAATTATTTAAAATGAATTAACACGTCATCATACGTCAGAATGTGCGCCGATCCCGAAGACAGTATAGTAAAGCAGTCTGACGCTGCCTCCCTTCACGCGAGTGCCGTGCGCAGTGACTTCGCCCCATTCTGACTTGGAGTTTTTAGTTACAAACTAATAGTTTTGTGAAACACGGCCGACGAATCATCATCATCATCATCATCATCATCATCATCATCATCATCAGCAGCAGCCAGCAGCAGCAGCAGCAGCAGCAGCACAGCAGCAGCATCAGCAGCAGCAGCAGCAGCAGCAGCAGCAGCAGCAGCAGCAGCAGCACAGCAGCAGCAGCAGCAGCAGCAGCAGCAGCAGCGCAGCAGCAGCAGCAGCAGCAGCAGCAGCAGCAGCAGCAGCAGCAGCAGCAGCAGCAGCAGCATCAGCAGCAGCAGCAGCAGCAGCAGCAGCAGCAGCAGCAGCAGCAGCAGCAGCAGCGCAGCAGCAGCAGCAGCAGCAGCAGCAGCATCAGCAGCAGCAGCAGCAGCAGCAGCAGCAGCAGCAGCAGCAGCAGCAGCAGCAGCAGCAGCAGCAGCAGCAGCAGCAGCAGCAGCAGCAGCAGCAGCAGCAGCAGCAGCAGCAGCAGCAGCAGCAGCAGCAGCATCAGCAGCAGCAGCAGCAGCAGCAGCAGCAGCAGCAGCAGCAGCAGCAGCAGCAGCAGCAGCAGCAGCAGCATCAGCAGCAGCAGCAGCAGCAGCAGCATCAGCAGCTGCAGCAGCAGCAGCAGCAGCACAGCAGCAGCAGCACAGCAGCAGCAGCAGCCGCAGGCCGCCGCCGCCGCCGCCGCCGCCGCCGCCGCCGCCGCCGCCGCCGCCGCAGCAGCAGCAGCAGCAGCAGCAGCAGCAGCCGCCGCCGCCGCCGCCGCCGCCGCCGCCGCCGCCGCCGCCGCCGCCGCCGCCGCCGCCGCCGCCGCCGCCGCCGCCTATATTTTATGTCCACTGCAGGACGAAGGCCTCTCCCTGCGATCTCCATTGCGCTAGCGTATTCCAACTTGCGCCTGCAAATTTCCTAACTTCATCATCCCATCTGGTTTTCTGCCGACCTCGACTGCGCTTCCCTTCTCTTGGTATCCATTCTGTAACCCTAATGGTCCACCGGTTATCCATCATACGCATTACATGTCCTGCCCAGCTCCATTTCTTCCGCTTAATGTCAACTAGAATATCGGCTATCCCCGTTTGTTCTCTGATCCACACCGCTCTCTTCCTGTCTCTTAACGTTAGTCCTAAGATTTTTCGTTCCATCGCTCTTTGTGCGGTCCTTAACTTGTTCTCGAGCTTCTTTGTTAACCTCCAAGTTTCTGCCCCATATGTTAGCACCGGTAGATAGCAATGATTGTACACTTTTCTTTTCAACGACAGTGGTCAGCTCCCAGTCAGGATTTGGTAATGCCTGCCGTATGCACTCCAACCCAATTTTATTCTTCTGTAAATTTCTTCCTCGTGATCAGGGTCCCCTGTGAGTAATTGACCTAGATAAACGTACTCCTTTACAGACTCTAGAGGCTGACTGGCGATCCTGAATTCTTGTTCCCTTGCCAGGCTATTGAACATTATCTTTGTCTTCTGCATATTCATCTTCAACCCAATTCTTACACTTTCTCGATTAAGGTCCTCAATCATTTGTTGTAATTCGTCTCCATTGTTGCTGAATAGGACAATGTCATCTGCAAACCGAAGGTTGCTGAGATATTCGCCGTTGATCCTCACTCCTAAGCCTTCCCAGTCTAAGAGCTTGAATACTTCTTCTAAGCATGCAGTGAATAGCATTGGAGAGATTGTGTCTCCTTGCCTGACCCCTTTCTTGATAGGTGACTTTCTACTTTTCTTGTGGAGAACCAAGGTTGCTGTGGAATCCTTGTAGATGTTTGCTAAGATATTCACGTATGCGATCCTGTACTCCTTGATTACGCAATGCCTCTATGACTGCTGGTATCTCTACTGAATCAAATGCCTTTTCATAATCTATGAAAGCCATGTAGAGAGGTTGATTGTACTCCGCAGATTTCTCGATTACCTGATTTATGACATGGATATGATCCATCGTAGAATATCCCTTCCTGAAGCCAGCCTGTTCTCTTGGTTGGCTGAAGTCAAGTGTTGCCCTGATTCTATTGGAAATTATCTTGGTGAATATTTTATACAATACTGAAAGCAAGCTAATGAGTCTATAATTCTTCAGTTCTTTAACGTCTCCCTTCTTATGGATTAGTATAATGTTGGCGTTCTTCCAGCTCTCTGGTACACATGAAGTTGTGAGGCATTGCGTATAAAGAGCCGCAAGCTTTTCAAGCATGATATCTCCTCCATCTTTGATTAAATCTACTGTTATTCCATCTTCTCCAGCAGCGTTTCCCCTGGTCATGTCTTTCAAGGCCCTTCTAACTTCAGCGCTAGATATAGAAGGAGCCTCTGTATCCGGTTCATCACTATTTTGAATGAAAGTAGCTTGGCTGTTTTGGGCACTGTACAGGTCAGTATATAATTCTTCCGCTGCTTTTACTATGTCATCGAATACCTTCTTCAGGAAGCGCAGCAACAGGAAGTGCACCTGGAAAAGCCCTAATGGAGAAACAAGGAATGAAATAGATTTCATACTCTCTGCCGATCCAAGCATAGTGCAGGATGTAGAAGTGTTAGGTAAGGTTAAGTGCAGTGACCATAGGTTAGTGAGGTCTAGGATTTCTCTCAATTTGAAGAGAGAGAGAGTGAAATTAGTCAAGAGGAAACAGGCCAACCTAGAGGCAGTAAAGGTAAAAGCAGACCAATTCAGGCTGGTGCTTGCAAACAAATATGCAGCCTTAGAAAAGGAAGATAAAGACAACATAGAGGTAATGAATGAAACCATAACTAGGTTGATCTCAGAAGCAGCAATTGAAGTGGGAGGTATAGGGCACCAAGGCAACCAGTAGCTAAGCTCTCCCAAGAAACAAAGGACCTAATAAAGAAACGACAGAAGATGAAAATGTCCAACTCAAGAGATCAGATAGAATTCGCTGAACTGTCAAAACTAATCAACAAGAAAAAAGTAAGGGATATTCGAAATTATAACGTGGGAAAGATTGAGGAAGCGGTAAAATATGGACGCAGCATTAAATCAGTAAGAAGAAAGCTTGGCATAGGACAAGGCAAGATGTATGCATTGAAAGATAAGCATGGTAATATCATCGGCGGACGAATATTGTGGAGTAAATGATTAAAGGTGGGACTTGTGTCGGCTTTCATCACGCCGCAAGGCGTCGAACCACTGCGTGCCTGTCCCTGTATATACAGGGTGCCCCAGCTATCTTTAGCCAGGGTTTAAAAATACTCCGATGCGCCCTAAGACGATGCGACCAAATGGATTTTTCTTACCATCGTATGGAGTGAGTCAGACTATTTTTGTGTTCCGATTAATTGGTTAGTTAGTCAAGATTAATTAATTAACTTCCGAAGCAACAAAGTTAGGCAAGTAATCCCTATAGAAAAGAAGTAGACTGGTCTGTCAAACGCCCAATTAAAAAGTTTCTAACTTTCTATCTATTCATAATTGGTGTTTTCCAGATTACTGCAGATGCCCGCGAAATACAAAAAAAAAGAACACGTGACATACGCGCTTGCGCGCCTCGATTGCAGTGCTCTCAAACTTCGCGCGTACGAACGAACATCGCATTTAGCCGGGTGTACCGCCGCTTAAAAGCGAAAGGGCTGTGAAGCAGGAGGTGGTCGTGCGATCGAAATCATCAACCGTTATCGCTCGCGCTGCATAAAGCGATTGACAGACGCGGCAGTTCCGGAAAGCGACAGACTCGTGTGTCGGCTGTTGAAGCGAAGTTCTTTCGACTGCGATGCCTTATTCACACGAAAAAAAAGCAGACATGGTTCTTGCCCTAGGCGCTGCAGGAGGACAGAGACGGCAGGCTGCAAGAATATTTCGCAGCTGGCACCCTGGCACGCGACCTAGCCCGATGACCTTAGTGAATAATTATGACTCATTGAAGCAAAACGGCTGCTTTGTAAGGAAGCGGCAAAGAGCTTCACAATAAGTGACGAGCTGCGCTCCAATGTGGTGGCGTATATGGCGACGAATCCACACGCTAGCACACGTAGCGTGAGCGCGGAGACTGGAGTGTCCAAATCAACTGCCTGGGGGACTTTGCAAGCAGCTGGACTGCACTCCTATCATCCGCAGTTGCATCAATGCCTGGAGCCCAGGGATCTTCAAAACAGACTCGACTTCGCGAATTGGATTTTGATTCAAGTGGAACAGGATAGTGACTTTCTAGGCAAGGTACTCTGGACTGACGAGGCCACCTTTTCCCGAAATTCTAAAGTAAATGTCCACAACGCACACTACTGGAGTGACCGAAATCCATACTGGCTCGGAAAATCCCGCCGCCAATATGAATGGTCCTTTAGTGTTTGGTGTGGCGTACATGACAGCAAAATCATTGGCTCACTATTTTTCAACAACACACTGACCGGCCGGAGGTACGTAAGTGAGATTCTTAAAGGGCCTGTTGAAGACTTACGCTGCGACATGCCGCTGGCTCGGCTTGGCGCGATGTGGTGTCAGCATGACGGGGCGCCAGCCCACAGCTCTAGCGAAGCACGCGCATGGCTTGATCTGAACTTCCCAGGGCAGTGGATTGGGAGAAACGGGCCCGTTCAGTGGCCGGCAAGGTCGCCCGGCCTTAGCCCTCTTGACTTTTTTTTGTGGGGCTACATTAAGGTTCGCGTATACAACACGGAAGCGACGACCCCAGAAGACTTACAGGAGAGGATAACTGAAGTATGCCACGACATTTCACCGATCGTACTCAAGGCAGCGACAGCAAACTTGTTCAAAAGGTCCCAGTGCTGTATCGCAGCACAAGGTGACCTCTTCGAGTACGTGTTGTGAAAGCGCCATGTCGCCAAATAAACATAACATCAATAAAAAAACAGTCTATATGGCCATTAAGGTGTCCGTTATTCCGCCATTGTCAGCGTTTTGAAAAAGTTTTCTTTTTCGGGCATATTTATTGTCCTTACAGCTATCGCGAAATGACGCAACCGTTCCTTACGGCAGCGCAAACGATACTCGCTGCGTCTGCAGTGCTTATCGCAATCATGAACCGCCGCGAGGGAAGCGATATCGCTGGCGTAAATCACACAACCAACGTCTTCGCCTTCGACCTGTCGTCTATATTAAGCGGCGGTACACCCGGCTAAATGCGATGTTCGTTCGTACGCACGAAGTTTGAGAGCACTGCAATCGCGGCGCGCAAGCGCGCAAGCGCGTATGTCACGTGTGTGTGTGTGTGTGTGTGTGTGTGTGTGTGTGTGTGTGTGTGTGTGTGTGTGTGTGTGTGTGTGTGTGTGTGTGTGTGTGTGTGTGTGTGTGTGTGTGTGTGTGTCTTTTTTTTTCGCGGGCATCTGCAGTAATCTGGAAAACAACAATTATGAATAGATAGAAAGTTAGAAACTTTTTAATTGGGCATTTGACAGACCAGTCTACTTCTTTTCTATAATAATTACTTGCCTAACTTTGTTGCTTCGGAAGTTAATTAATTAATCTTGACTAATTCACCAATTAATCGGAACACAAAAAATAGTCTGACTCACTCCATAAGATGGTAAGAAAAATGCATTTGGTCGCATCGTCTTAGGGTGCATCGGGGTATTTTTAAACCCTGGCTAAAGATAGCTGGGGCACCCTGTATACTCTATGCTTTGGGAGCGTATACAGGTACACTGTGCATATTGTCCACCTCCAAGATAAGTGCGCTATTCTGGACAATGTTAAATTCTTCCATATTGTCCAGTTCGGCAATTTGTCAGCTCCGATAGCCTTGCGGGTGTTGGTTTGTCTGTGCACAGTGGTGGTAGTCCAGCTGCCTAGGGAGCCTTTCCGCAGGCCTTCCTTGATTTAGTTCAAGTAGCGATGCCTTCATACACACGTGGGCGTGTGTATGAAGGCGTCGCTACTTGAACTAAATCAAGGAAGGCCTGCAGAAAGGCCTGTAGGCATGCAATTCTGCCCATGTCTTCTGACCCCTTCCCCTGGCGCAAGCATGGAAAGGAGAAGACAGCTTGCGTTTGTTTTACTGAAAAATATTCAGTGGCGATTTAGCAGTAAATGCGAGAGAAATTCGTTGGCATTCCGTCGCACCAATTTGAGGTCCCGCATCCACGATTTAAAGCGCGTTCACCACATCGCGAAGTGTTCCGCTCACTCGACACTTGTTCTGCCTCTTCGAGAAGCGAAGTGCAACTGACGGTGGTCCGGAGCACTGCGTGTGTGCGTGCGTGCGTGCGTGCGTGCTCATATATATATATATATATATATATATATATATATACACAATCTAAGCTCTCCCATTCCCTCTACCTCGTGACCGGCTTCCCACACTTCGCATACATACTTTTTCCGCAACCCCTTCCGTTGAGAGTCTTCCTACAAGCAAGCTCCGGACTAGAGGATGTATTATAATAAAATTTACTCTGTCTCTACCACAGCGCACGCGTGTATGTCGACGCCACTGCCCATCCTATTATACCCTACCCTGCTTCCCTACCCTACCCCTAGTCTCTTTGGCTGGCTAGCCAATTAAAATGCGGCGGCAGGAAGTTGGACGCGACCGCGCCCTGATTGGTCCGCGCTGACAGCCGTAATTCGCCGCTTCCGGCGAGCGGTTGACCGCCTGCGAACATAGCTAGCCCGCCTTGACGGCGAACAGCCGCCGGCCACAGGGCGGATGCCGCGCACGGCCGTTCGCCAGTTTTTCGCAAGAAAATCGCTCCATGTGGGTCGGGTACTCCAGCGGCGGCCGCGCGGGCGCCGTATCTTGAAAGCGGTCTGCGACGTGGAAAAAGAGCGCGCCCGCGCGGGCCTCATCTTCAAAGCGATTTGCGACGTGAACAAAGTTCAACTAGTGCCGGTAACTTCGTATGCGCTGTGTTTTGGACGTTTAGTTCGCATTGAAGCGAGAGGCGGCACGAAGGTCAATTCGCTCGCAGCTGTTTTCGCGCCTCCTCACTCCTGCATTCCGAAGGCGAGTTTCCGCGGTCATCGAGCGAGATGTGTCCAAGTTTACCTGTGCACGCGTTACACCCTGCTTGTTAATTTAGTTAGTAAGGAATGTATACAAGTTTACACGACCGATAAAACTTATATCCTTAGTTCGTTTAGTTGTCTACTAATTTGCTATCGCAATCGATGCTTCGCCTTTCGGGCGAAACTGCAACATTTTTTAATACGCCTGAGAATATGGATGGGCTGGAGTGCTCATGGCAGACATATCAAAGTCATTACCGGCAAATTTTGTCATGACTTCCACTGAGTGAAGACGTTTAATCCTGTGTGATTTGCTACAGCTTCGCTGGTCATCCGCCTTCAGAGGGTGAATGGGTCCTCATTTTTTTCCTTCCTCCCTCTTAAACGTACACGTACAGGCTGCGATAAACAGGCAGAGTGGAAGAGCGACTAGCCAAGTTAGCACAGAGTAACAGACACGCACGCTCGCATACATGAGAAAAAGCAAAGATGCAATGATAGATACCGCTTTGTTTTCCCTTTTCTCTGTGTGTGTTTTGGCTTTAAGTGGGTGACTACTAAGTATACGGACAGTCAATCTCTCCCTCTATTTCCCGCTCTCGTGGCTGAATCCGACCGAAGGCGAGCTTAGCGAGCATGGGCGGCAAGCATGCACACGTCTAATGTCAATGACAGAGAGATAGGCAGAGAGAGGTTGGGACTGTAACGGTATTTATTAAAAACAGTGAAGTGACTAGTGTTGAACATCGGCAAAGCGAGATTTGGGTCATCGTCTTTCTCACTTAAGTCGCCCAGCTGCAGCAGCGCCACTATTGCTCACTCCGTCATTACTATGGCCAGCGAGAAACAAAAACAAATAGCCATCTTGACGACTCACGTGAACCATAGCCATCTCACGTGAAATAGCCATCTCACGTGAACGCCGCTGTAACTCGACCAAGTACTTTGCCGGTGATCGTC
The DNA here is from genome assembly GCF_013339745.2 of Dermacentor silvarum. Classification (NCBI taxonomy): domain Eukaryota; kingdom Metazoa; phylum Arthropoda; class Arachnida; order Ixodida; family Ixodidae; genus Dermacentor; species Dermacentor silvarum. The sequence continues at coordinate 159,585,514 of NC_051154.1, forward strand.
GGCGTAGCAAGAGAGAGGGCTGGCTGTGTGTGTGTGTGTGTGGGGGGGGGGGGGGGGGTCAACTCCCGAACCATACCAAAAGTATTGCACTACTTTGTATGCACATATAATCACGCAGACATGCAGACACACACACACTCGTGTAGGAGGATGCTACATGACATGCTCATGGACTCTGTCCAAGACACATCGATGAGCTTGAGCTCCGGACGCTATTATGACGTTTTCCCAAACTCCACGCCCCGGAGACAACAACCTCCGTCGTTGAAATGATGAACAGGTCACGCACGGCTCTTTCGGTGAATTTTTACTAGAAGCGAGAGGTGTTCGCATGTAACCATGCCTCTCACATTCCAACTGCCCGTGGCTATGTTCCCTCCCCGAGGACACGCTTCTGGGAAGCTGCGGCCAGGTCACATTATCACCTAGGGGCCGAGACAGGGTCATCGAAGCGAGGGATATTCTACCTTTGGCAGCCCAGCCGACGAGAGAAGCTGCTTGGGGGAAATCGGTTGCATTTTTAAAGGGGCCTGAGGCCGAGTCGCGTATTAAAATAAAGAACCTTGTATACCCTTCATAGAGACCGCATTCAGAGAAACCGCCAACATTAAGCTTTGGAAGTCTTGGAGTGCACCATTTCGAAAGCAGATTCGATGGCAGATGCGGCGAGATTTCGAACTTGTCAGAACACAAGCGAATCGCAGTTCCAATGCCAGAGGCGCTGGTGACAACCCTCTGAGCCGGTATTTTGTAGCGATGCCTTCCGATGCTAATGCCTTTCCGCGCTTTTCGCGCTTGGTCATTGGTCAGAGCGACGGTCCTCTCACGTTATCAACGGGATCAGCCGGCCGTGAGCGGTGTATGATAAAACTAGTATTGGGGGCGAGGACTTATGGAGTCGCCATCTGTCGGAAACGCCTGGTTTGCGTAGTATGAGGGATAACGCGGCGCGCTCCTCATAGGTTTGGCTGTCGGCGCTCAATAAAAACACCATACCTCCTGGCCATATATGTAAGTACTCTCCAAACGAGGGAAGTTTCTTATTGTCAAAATAATAATCTTGGGCAAACAGAAAGCGCAGAATAGTTTACAGACGCTATCTATTTACCGAATATGTACAGTGAACGCCGATTGCGCGCGGTCGCCGCGATGGAGTCCCCCGAACCAGCTTCTTGCGTAAAAGGTAGGCAATCGCTGAGAGCATACTATGTGAAGTATGTTCTTATAGTGTGTTGTCTGTATAAGCAAATGGAACATAACAGAATGAAGTCTCAATGCAGCGATCGCACGGGTTCGCAGTGACCGACGGCGCGTCTGCATGCATGTCCGTGCACAATGTTTTGCTTTCGCTGGGAGCGCGTTTTCGCACCCTGCCTGTGAGCTTTAGGCCGCAGCATGGGAACATTTGACAGTACAAAAGCAATCATTGTGGCGTGGACGCTATCAGAGCTGTTCAAAAATAAATTTGTTATAACTAGGGACTTCGACGCTATACGGCGACTCGTGATGTGCCATCGCGACGATTCAATCTTTTTAAGCGGAGCTTTGTAGGCTCACAAGTGTCGGCGGTGGTGGTGGTGTCACGCTGAAAAGTGGGCCGATCCTGGCGACAGTGCAGAAAGGGTCCAAGCTCAATGGCACATACCAGGGACAAAAAGAGAGAAAGAAAGAGAGAGAGAGAAAGAAAAAAAGAAAGAAAATTCACCACGAAGGTCAGAGAAAGAGAGAAAGGAAGAAAGAGAGAGAGAGAAAGAAAGAGAGAGAGAAAATGACCACGAAGGTCAGATGCACACCCGACAAGCTTCGCTTACCCCCATTTTCTCGACCGGGGAAGGGCTGGTGATTTTTGTTTGTTTTCTTCTAAATTCTTGGACGATTTCTCAAGTTGCGTCGCAGTGTATGTTTATCGTTCTTCTCAGCAAGGAATTTCCTGCTGCTTAATTCTTTTTGTTAATCCAGTACGTTCATCGTTTGGTGCTAACACAAACATGAGCGTATGGCATGCCTTTTTTTAATGTGCTTCTTACCGTTCCCTTTCCATTCTGGTGAACTTGCCAGTATCTAGCATAAAAAATTCATAGACCACACCTTCATGACATTATAACCGAGCAGCGCGCGCGGGCTGAGCTTCTCAGTGCGCGCTTTCTGCTACTCACCGAACATCGCAGCCCCAATGCCGTATAGCAGAAATCTTCCTCGCGGAAGGGCTTGCTACACACCGGAGTTGTAGCTGATGGCTGCTTGCCGGTTCTAGGTTTCGCAATCCAAGCTACACGCAGATCTTTGGCCTGCGGGTACGTTTGAAGGCTGACACCAGGCTCCGTTGTGTATGCGTCCGGCACTGCGGTAGCGAGCAATAGCCTACCATGTCGGACGCCTTCAAAGGCAGCCACTACCTATTATAGTGCTTTCAAGTGTTGTCAAGCAAACACCCGAAGTGGGAAAACATCCCCACCCCCACTTACTCATAACCGCAGCGCAGGTGGGAATAAACTTTCGTTTTCAGCTCGCTTTGGCGCTTCCGAAGCAGACGACGCGCCCGCTGTGTCCACGTGATCCCTCATACCACCTCACGCCGACGGTGGCGCCAGCTTTTCCAGTGGTGGAGCTTGCCCCCAATAGAATAAAGCATAACGCATCGCTACAAAATACCGACCCTCTGCCGTCTATAGGGAACATTCGCTGGAAGCGCGGAAGAGCGGTGCTTGGTCTGTTCACCACCCGTTTAGCGACTGAAACGGTGGTCTCCGCCGCGCGGGGTGTAAAAGAAATCACAGCATATCCACGGGGTGAATGATGATGAGTGGGCGAAGCTCCGGAGGGAATCATCGGATCTCCCGCTTAAGGGGACGCTAGCACAAACGCGTTAGAAACGTGCAGTACTCTCTAGTAAGGGGGAGCGGCCACAGCGTCTTACGCAGCCATTTACACATGCCGGAACGTGCACCGCGTTTGCCGACGCCATCACATGACTGCTGAGAGAGTATACCCCCCGTATTCATAAACGCTCCTCGACTTGAACTTGACTTGCCACCGCCTTGGGCAGCGCGTTCGAAACGCGTTGAAGGCGGAGAGGCCACAGCGTCTTACACCAGCTTCTTACACGGGCCGTAACGCGCTAGCACAAACGCGTTAGAAACGCGCTAGAAACGCGGCCTTTCGTTAATGTTGGGTATTTATTGCCATCGTGGTGCGTGTGTCTATGTGCGCTTCGTGGCGTAGTGGGCTAACGCCACGCGCTCGGAAGCGAGGGGTCCCTGGTTCGATTCCGCGCTACGGACACAACTTCGGATTTATTTTTCTCAGACTGGTTACACACTACTACTACGACGACGGGGACGGAACGGGTGCCGCTATAAGGAGCTTCGCTCCTTATAGCTTATGCCCTTCGCTCCTTATGCCCCAAAAGCTGTTGTTGAATATTTACGGAAGTTGAGGGCAAGATAATCGCCTTTAACAGCGAAGCTGTTTAAGCCAGCCGTAATTTGTGGTTTGTATCAAGAAACAAACTTTCTTGCCGAGGCGGGATTCGAACCCGCGGTCCCAAGGCGAGCGTAACCACTAGGCTAAACAGCCACGCTTGAAGAACATGCATTTATGCGAACCATATGATTGCGTTCGAGCGTCGTCGTCTTCGTCCACAGCTGGTGCGTTCGCACGCTCGTGCTCTTCGAGGCGAAGAGGAGGCTTTACCCGCTTTGTTCGGGAGAGATATAAAGAAAATGAAAGCGGGAGAGAGAGAGAGAGAGAGACGCATTCATGGAGCGGGTCTGCTGGAACGTGTTGTCGGCATTGCAACGCGGTGTCGGTGTTGCAAACTGCGCTATGCAACGCGCAATGACGACCGTAAGTCCGAGACGCGCGAAAAGAAATTATCATCATCATGAGTAATAAGATGAAAAGTTCGCGCGCACTTCCGGAAAATGCTGGGCTACAATCGCATAGCTTCGCTGTTTCAAGCATTGCGCGGCCGAGTGCAAGGTTAAGCGGTTTTTTTTTTCCTGCAATGCCTGGCATTAAGTCGTGAGTTATGTTGCAGTGCAAGTGGACCCATTACAAAAATGGGTCCACTTGCACTGCAACATAACTCACGACTTAATGCCATAACGCCTAAATGCAGTTGTGCTTGTCGCGAACAGCCATACTTCGGATGAGCAGCTTCGTCGGCAGTAAACCCGTGGAGACAGTACCGTCAGCCTTCTTCGTCGACAGTTTTGTCGAACATGCCCGATTGCGCTGTAAAAGAACTCGTACCAGACACAGGGCAGCATCGCTTGGGACGGTGCGGTTATATTTTAAAAATGTTTTATTGCGATAGCAATTATATGGACACTCAAAAGCAGATTTCTGCCGTCGGCGTCGCCGTCGCCGTCGCCGTCGCCGTGAGGTTCCGTATGACGTCAATGGAGATGAAATCGTCGCCGCGCGCCGAACGCTGTATGTGCGAGTGAAAGGGCGCGAGGGGGGCGCGCTTTCACGGGGAGTGAACGCACGGCGGAGAACAAACGCGCGTTCTGCGCCGTGCTCGCTTAAGGGCTGCAGAAGTAGGCGTCTCTTTCCTCCTTTACAATCACCATACTTGTAGAGCAAACGCGCCTTCTTCCTACGCGCGAGAGGCCATGGGGGAGGGGGGGGGGAGGGGGAGGGAAGGGAGGCGACGTTTAGCTGCGGCACCAAGTGCCTATTTATATCAGAGACTCCGGCAACAGTCACCAACGCCGCACGCATTTTGAGCGAACGCGGGCTAAACGCCGACGGCGTCGACAACAGTTCTGCGTGTTGCCGGTGCTGCTGCATGTCCAAGTTTATACAGCTGATAAAGCTAATATCATTACTCCGTATAGCTCTCTACAAATTTGCTATCGCAGTTGATGCTTCGCCTTTCAGGTGAAACTGCGACAACTTTTTTTCTCTTTGAATTAGTTTTTGCACCACTCAATAAATCAGAACGCTCAGGTAATCAAATAATGGAATGCTTTTTAAAGAGAATTGGAGATCACGTCCTTACACCTTTGATTAACCAGAGTGATTTTAAAAAATGGCATATAAAGTATTTAAAAATTCGTGCATTTATGGTACATAAATTACACATGATTCAGCGAACTTCTCAAATATAATAATAATTTCCGGGGGTTTACTTGCCAAAACTACAGTATGATTAAGAGGCACGCCGTAGTGGGCGGACTCCGGATTAACATTGAGCACCTGGGGTTCTGGCATTCGATCCCCATCGAAATGCGGCCGCCGCGGCTGGGGATCGAAACCCGTGTCCTCGAACCAAGCAGTGCTACTTTTCAAATGCAATGGCGCTTGACAGAACCTCAAGAACAGTCTCAAAAGGTAGCACAAACACAAAAACCAATAGCCAGCGGATTTTATTATGCTCAATTTAACGTGTATACTGGTGTAAATTCTAGGATTACAGGTATTCTGGGTTGTCACCATATTTGTGATGTTTCCCCCATAACTGCTTTGGTAGCAAAGTGAAATAAAATCTGCAAAATGTTCGAATTCACTAGTTTCTTCAGGGCTGAAAAAAAAATAAGCACAGAGACGTATATCTCCTCATCCTAAACTCCTAGCGGCCCCGCTTCCACTCGTCACTTGACACTCGCTCTCCCAATTTCGGCGCTTGCTCGGGAGCACCGTGCTCGGGAGGCGTGGAGCTTCTTCCAGGGTTACGCGAGTTGAGACATTAAATAATAAGTTCTGCGGTTTGCGCATGGGTTTTCACTGTGGCTAAGGCTACATATGTCCACTCGGTGGTTTCCAAGAACCCTTCAAGTCTGTCTTATGAGTTTGGCGTTGATTACATTTTATATTGTGTAATTCTTCAGAAACAATGAGAGCGCTATTGACCTGTGTGAAGTAGAGTTATTGTGTATGCTCGAGCACATACAGTAACTCTAGTGTGAAGCAAGTAATTTTAGTGCATTTCAGCAGAATATCTGCGCTTATTTTCTCTTTTTTGTCGCGTTGTGCTGGCTGTCTGCTGCCAGTCGGAAGTGTTTTGAAGCCAGGTCGCTTTCTCCAGCCCTGCCAAACTTGCGCGTACTACATTGCTGTAGTTTATAGTTTTGTCGTGTTCTCGGCATTTATTGTGCGAATGGCTCTGCCGCAGAATCCTTCTCGTTGTTAGGCGGGCCAAGGATAGAAACCTGTTTCCTTTCCTGCAGCGAACAGAGCGCGGGTTAAAGGTTCTTAAGCAGGCGAACGGAAGTCGCGTAGCCTTTGTTTTCTTTTTATTGCGATAGCAATTATATGGACACTCAAAAGCAGATTTCTGCCGTCGGCGTCGCCGTCGCCGTGAGGTTCCGTATGACGTCAATGGAGATGAAATCGTCGCCGCGCGCCGCCGAACGCTGTATGTGCGAGTGAAAGGGCGCGAGGGACGCGCGCTTTCACGGGGAGTGAACGCACGGCGGAGGACAAACGCGCGTTCTGCGCTGTGCTCCCTTAAGGGCTGCAGAAGTAGGCGTCTCTTTCCTTCTCTACAATCACCATATATGTAGAGTAAACGTACCTTCTTCCGACGCGCGAAAGGCTGTGGGGGAGGGGGGGGGAGGGGCAGGGAAGGGAGGCGACGTTTAGCTGCGGCACCAAGTGCCTATTTATATCAGAGGCTCCGGCAACAGTCACCAACGCCGCACGCATTTTGAGCGAACGCGGGCAAAACGCCGACGGCGTCGACAACAGTTCTGCGTGTTGCCGGTGCTGCTGCATGTCCAAGTTTATACAGCTGATAAAGCTAATATCATTACTCCGTATAGCTCTCTACAAATTTGCTATCGCAATTGATGCTTCGCCTTTCAGGTGAAACTGCGACAACTTTTTTTTTTAATGAATACTGCCGATCTCGAGATCGTTGCAGGGAAGGCATACATGTAAATACAAAAGGAGCATAATCAAGTAACTTATACATGGAAAGCACTAAAACACCAGCAGAATACATGAAATTATTAGTAGCAATAAGCTTGGTATGAGTAAAAAAATTGGCTGTGGTTTAGCTCTGGTTAAACCTAGTCGAGTAGCGATAGCTACAGACCCCCGGCTGCGATTAGGCTTCGCTTGTAGTTAGACATGTTGCTATTAAACTAGTGGTTTCCCACTAGACTAAGAAAGGAGAGACGTTGCGGTCAACCAACGGGTGAAACTGTATTTTTCGCCCCAATGAATACGCTTCTATGATCCGTAAAGTAATGGAGGAGCGTGCCAACCGTTCGGCACGCTCCTCTTGAGTCTCTTCAGCATGCTGTCTCCTCGTCACTTCATTTCTACGGCGATCCCTGGCCTCCTTCAAGCTGGCCGACTTCTCACCATCCATACTGCGGCCTCAACTATGGCTGCGCCGACGCGAGACCTTTTCACAAACCGTCGTTTCAGTAGCGCCATTGCCCGACACGGGCGACGCCTAGCGTCAGAACATGTTATGCTGCCATTTTGGACTGTGCGCCTTGCGAGAGTAGGCCGGCCGCACTTCGGTTATGTGATCTTCGCCGAGCATTATTTCGATTGTTCTCTTCCGCTTCGCTTGTATTGTGCCGCTAGACTTGTCACATGTTTCACGTGCTCGCTTGAGCACCAAGTGTGAAGTGCAATGGCAACAGCACGCCTAGCCAGTGGATGTGGCGTTTTGTCGTCGGTATATCGGCGGCAGACGCGTCTGCTTCGTCGAGACTTGGCGTGCTAATCTGCGGTATTTTTCATTGTTATTGCTGGGCACATGTGACTGTAGTCGTCGATTGAATGTGATCACCATTACGTTTCGCGGTTGAGGGTTACCTCATTTAGCGAAAGCAGGTGCGTACGTAGCTGTCGGGCAATGCTTACAACCAGGCGCCGGCGGCCCGCCGACGCCTGTCAGCGGTTGGTAGATATGCGCGGTGGTTACTCCATATGATTCCATCGCAACTCAACAGCTCAATCATGCAAAATTTATTGGATCTGATGCAGCGCAGGGTGCTTATAACCAAAGGTCAAAACAAGAAGCGTAGCGCTCGATCGAGCAACGCGGTACCTGCAGCGAACCGACGCGCGACAGTGATCACAGATGCCAGCGCAACTGATACAGCCGAGGTGCTAAATTTCGAAATTACCTTTATGTGCAGGGCCGCGCAGGGCGCGTGTGAACGCAGACACAATGTTTTGGTGGACACAGGGGCTGAATATATCTTCCATAGGACACGATTTTTTCCAGATCGTTGCGAAGTGTATTTACCGACTAGTTCTCTTGCAGGAGGCTTCAATTTGTCTCATACCGGTGTCACACGGCCACTTTTGATAGCGATCGAGCCCGATCTGGATCAGAATGTTCGACCGCGATTGGCTTCCTTCCACAACTTGAGCAAAGAAGCCAATCGCGACCGAGAAATTCGATCCAGATCGGGCTCGATCACGATCAAAAGTGCACCGTGTGATCCCCGTATTAGGCACTGGAATGAAGTCGTGTTTGAAATAATAACAAATGCAGCCTCTGCCACTACATACGACAAAATATTGCATCGAAGAGCTGAAAATTCTTGCAACCTATTGGGAAATGTGCCGAAAAGGACTTACCAAAATACGTTATTTAACTTATGTGTGCATTGGTTCATATTAGACTGAAACGCTAAGTCCTCAGGTGATGCGGGAAGCCGGTGAAGCGTGAACATACCACATCGGTAGTGGTCTCGCGGAGTGCTGTGTTGTGGACACACTATAGTCCCCAAAATCGTTATTTTCCGCTGGTTGTTTGGGCACCCATAAACTGCACAGTGCTGGCCTGTAGCCTTTTGATGAGTATATGCCAATATTTACGAGCGTAAGTCATTTGGGACAAAAATAAACGGAAACATCGAAGGAAAGCTACCACTCCGCAACGCAAGTAAAGTGTTCTAGAAAGGGGTAGTGGGCTGACAGAGGGCCGCGCACTGACGCAGTTTGTGTCTCACTCGTGAGATGGTGCCACCATCATCTTCCATGTAAGCGACTGCGCTGCTGCCCTCCGCGCGAACGTTAATTAGCCACCGCTTCAAGCACAAACTGATGAGCAATTCATCGGCATTTTCTTTCTGTTTTTGCATGAGCGAATTCTTGCTTTGGCCATTGTTCTGGCGTCCGTGATCAGCGGGAGCAGAGTGCAAAGCATGCTGTAAACCGCCAGTTTTGTGTTGCGGTAGTGAGCTGTCACTTCGAATAAAATACAGATCTCGCGGTTGTACTGCCTTTAGAGCAAACAGATTGGGTATCTCCATGTTCACTGATTTAATAATAAGCAATAGGGTGACATGATAACCGCTCATGTTTCTCCATGGATATGCTAGCATTTATATCCCATAGCAGCTTATGCGAGGTCATGATCTTATTAAACAAAACACTATTATGACAAACTTGAGCATCCTCTCGACTGTTATATTGTCCTAAATACTGCAAATTTCAGACTCGGACAGCACACCTTGCGGAGAGAAAAATATGAATAGGGGTAGAATAATTGAAGGAAAGGCTGTCATATGGTGTCAAAAGCTTGCCCAAGAAATTTGAGAACGACGATATTATAGTGAGACTATAGGCGCTTCATATGCAATCCGATTTTACCACAGTAAACTTGACACCTTACATGCTGTGAATTAGATTTATGGCGGAAATTGCGCGCAAAATGCAGTTAGCAATTCTGCTGACACTAATATATCCTAACTTTAATTTGCATTCCTTTCTACAGAACTATTTGTGTGCACTCACTTTTATTTGGTAGAAGGAATGTGCAGTGAAGATGTGGAAAGAGGAAGACACCAAGGGTTAATAAAAAATATTGAAAAGTTTATTTGGTGAATCACTGCAATGCTCTTAATTCCACAAAAGGCATGCTCATTAATCAATCACTTTCAATCAAAAGAGGAGACGGCAAAAAGCTGAAACAGTTTGAAGAGGGTCCCCCTTTTACAGTCAACAGCACGTGTGGTGTGTGGTATCTTTCCTAAAACAGCTTAATTAAATCTTCTAGAACACTTTCGCCTAATAGACGTTCCAAAAATATTCACAAACAATAAAAAATAAAAAAGGCACAAACAATATCAGTAGCACATTGGCATAACACAAATTCAAGAATGGGTTTACAAAAACACATATGAATGCTGAACATATTATTCATAGAATAAATAAAGACACTGAATATGTAGAAATGCTAACAAAAGTGACCGATAAGCGGCACATACATTAGGTTTTCATATTAGACACATTGACATTCAGATAACACATGTATTTTTATTCAGATACACTGATGCTCTGGCAGGTCATCTTAATTGCAGTGTTTAATTGTGCTACATAAAGGCTTAAAGTCATCGTTGATGAGTACATTAAGCAGAGAGGGCACTTATAGTCAACAATTTCTTGCTTTAGTATGCATAGGGAGTGGGAAAATGCCATTTTGTTTTTTTCTTGTTTCCCAAATACTGTTATTTTCTTGTATTCGGGCCAGTCAACTAGCAACAGAATGTTTACAGTTCAGAAAGGATATATAGCTAAATTTTAACATATGCTTATACAATGCAAACACAGGAACAACATTAAATTTTAAAAAGAGATGCTTTGTTGGCCAGAAAAAAAATTTAAGAGCAGCGGCTTATGTTCAAGTGCTTCGCCTTTTGACGTTTGCCTGCTTTGTCTACATTTAGCCCCTTAATGTAAAAGTGAAGACGTGTAATAACATAGAAGTGCATTATTTTTGAGAGAGAGTCGAGGCATGGCTTGAGCAACCAACCTCTTGCCAAAGCCTGGCTTTCACAACTGTCAGCACATCTAAAATGCTGTCCGCGTGAACTTCTTCACAGGAGAAGCAGCCCGTGAACAAGTTTTACGACAAATCTGCGAAGTTATTTACAACCATGAGAACTGAGAAATGAAACGTATCGATGAAACAACGCTCAGCCGAAAGCCTGCAGTGACGACGAAACGGCAGCAGCACGGCGAGGGCTTCCATTGATACTGACGGCAGCGCCGCTACGCGGGCCCTCAGAAAACGGAAGCTCGTTGACATTTCTGGTGACGCGGCAACGTACGCCCTCTCCAGGAGAGTGAGCCCACTACCCCTTTCTAGAACACTTTAACGCAAGCGCAATTCAAGCTCACAGTCCAGAGCAAACAGGCAACACTGGCACATACTCTCGACGCCAGACCGTCGGTAGCGCCCTCGTGAAAACGTTATCACAGCTGCGGAGCGCGGGGTGTGACGTCATACAGAGGGCGCGGCGAGCGCGCCAGCTGTAGAGTCACTGGAAAAACAGAGTACCGCAAAGGTACGCGGCATGCCGGCAACATTGGGTGGCGGCGGCCATGTTCCTTCCAGACCGCCGACGCGCTGTAGCGGTGCCAGCGTGCATTGAGTAGCGTTGACTTAAGACGGATTTCCCCCCTAGATTTCGAGTCCCGTTTCGCGAAACTGGATTATTTTTGTGTTTTTTTCAAGTGGATGTCACAAGTGAGATCAAGATATCGACGGAAATGAACGTACTGCGCGGTAAGCGACGGAACGTATAAAATGTGCGGCGATGGTTCCGATGCTGGCGAACCGATGCTCTACGTGTCGCTTTATGGACTTCGTCTTGCGTCAAGTGCTATGTGCAGAGCTGCTGCAAACATACTTGTATGCGCCCAGTGAATTCGCTTGAAACGTCTTTTACATGAAAACTGGGCTTTTAGGTTGTGTTTGTGCTAAAAACGCAGCTTGACAGTCGATGGAATGTGCAGTGGGTGTTCAGGTTGCCTTCATAGTGCTCATTCGCGTCCTTTCGAAGTACAAAAGCAAGCAAATGTAAACAGCTTACTGCTGCGCTTGTTTATCTGTATAATCGGAGCGAAGTGTAAGCAGTAATTTTATGTAGATTTATAAAGTTGCCTGTCACGTATCAGTGATAAAACGCCAGCAGCCTCTGCAAGCAAACTTCGCGTCTTGCGGCTACTGGCGTGTTTGCGAATGCGAGCTTGTAATGTTCTCGTCGATTTGTGAAATAAGCTCTCTGAAGGTAACGTTGTAAACGACTGGTTAACAGCTTTTAATTCACGCGAAACTCAAGCAGGTATCCGCATACGGCTATAAAGAATGTGTACGAATGTTCTTTTTTTTTTTGTACCTTTGATAACGTCAACCTTTCAGTGCACTTATTTCCAATCTGTTACTGTGTTCTGGAGTATTGCGTTGACATTGCCAGTACTAAACAGTGGTGCGGTTTTCCTATATTTATTTTCGATCATGCTCCTTTTATTGTATACCCTTTATGTGAATCGGATCATTAACACAAAAAAGACGTTTTCGAAAAAAAGTTGCGAAGACACGGTAAAAACTAGGTTTCTGAAACGGAATTGTAACATTGAGCACTTCTATTTTTTAAATGATGTTCTTGTCACTGCACTCACGGCATAAAAAGATGTATGAGGCTGTTTATAGAGGTGCTGTGCCAGTTGACAAGCATTCGTAATCATGCTGTAGCAGGTTTGCAATAAAAATTACTATTTTACAGCCTCCCTGTATAAGGGACACCATACCATTTGTCCCCGAATTGCTTCATGCTGTCAGCAAAATTCGCATTTTCAGAACAGCATGCAGTCACAAAGTAAGATGTGGAGGCAAGCAACATATTTATTTCACAACAGTCACATCAACAATTTATTTCGTCAAGCATGACAACAGCATACCGGTCTTCCGATTCGACTCTTGGTTTCTCAATATCATCAGGAATGAAATGGTCCTATTGTTTGTCCATGGAGAAAACAAAGAAAAATAGGAATGTTAATAACCCTACCCTGTGACAGTGCTTAAAATATCTAAAGTGTAAGTAGTCGCAAGAAACAGAGTCAGGAAATCTATAGAAGACATTTTGAAGCAACATTTTCTGTATAGACCTGGTGCTTGTTCAAAACACGTTATTCATGGGAACCGCCTCCTTTTACTCTGTAGCACAACACGCTCACTTGAAATGCATGTTTGTTGTTTCCATCGAGCCGCGTGAATCAAGCACTGCAGCTTGCTTGACATGTATGTACGTTTTCTTCAAACGCGGCGCGCAAACCGAATGAAACAGTGGAGAGCTTGCTAGAAAGTTCGTACTGCGATGTTTTCAACAGCACTAAGTAGAGGAGCTTACTTGAAACATAGGTACTGGGCGATTTTCAATAGCGCAAAACAAAGCGAGCCGCGCGAACCGAACAGTTTACTGGAAACAATAGCGCAAAGCAGAGCGGGCCGCGCGAACCGGAGAGCTTACTTGAAAGATAGGTACTGGGCGATTTTCAATAGCGTGAAACAAAGCGAGCCACGCGAACAGAACAGCTCACTCAAAACCACGTGTGCTAGCTACATAGTGTTCAATAGCCGCACCCAGAGCGATGAGCGTGAACTGGACAGGTAAAGTTTAGCGGTCACACGCAAGTACAGTCACTTGAAAGCAATAACTGTCCAGCAAACTAGTTATTCAAGAAACTTACCTCGCACAAGCGGGTGTTCTTCGAGGGCGCGAAGTTCTTGCGGCCAATTCTGTGGAGCCACGCAGAACGTCGTTCGCCGTCGTCCTTCCCGCACGGAATAGAGAAAAATGCCTTCCCGGACTCCGTTCGGTTGCAACACCCGAAGGCGCAGCAACCAGGCATGATGATGGGTTATTTCTGACGCCTGTGTTCGCAAGCGCAACGCAAGCGTTGAACGAAACGGCCAAGTGCTCTCCGTGCGCGGTGCGTACGCTACGGGTTCGACGTGCCAACTGAAAGGGCTTGGAAGGGATATGGCGGCAAAAGGTCACGTGACACGAGCGCCCCAATCACCGGTGGCCGCGGCAGGCGGCGGCGCGCGGAAAACAAATGCGATACTCTAAAATTTTTCCAGTGACTCTAGCCAGCTGTGGCTGTTGCCAGGCAACGGCGGACGCGCGTCTGTAGGAGCGGTGGCCGCGCGGCGACCGCGATGAGCCGAGTTGCTGGAGAATCGAGGGCCGTGGTGTGACGTCACAGCGCGGCGACGGCGGAGAGGCGAATACCTGGCGTAATGTAGCTATCGCTACAAAATAGAAATCACGAAAAATACAATGACAGGATGCGCGATTATGTGATCAGATTATTCAACCAAAATCCCGATACAGTTTTTTTTTAATTGTTCACAGAAACTGCTCAGCATGTATTGACCCTTTTAAAATTAAATTATGGGGTTTTACGTGCCAAAACCAGTTCTGATTATGAGGCACGCCGTAGTGGGGGACTCCGGAAATTTGGACCACCAGGGGTTCTTTAACGTGCACCTAAATCTAAGTACACGGGTGTTTTCGCATTTTGCTCCCATCGAAATGCGGCCGCCGTGGCCGGGATTCGATCCCGCGACCTCGTGCTCAGCAGCCCAACACCATAGCCACTGAGCAACCACGGCGGGTATGTATTGACCCTTTTCGCGGAGCAGTTTGTTTTAGATAAACGAGATGGCGCTCACGGCGGCGCGCCATACCTCTCCTCAGTGACCGCGCACGAGTACGAAACCATTACCGCTTCTACCTTCCTTCGGTGCGATCAGCTGTCGGAAATGCAACTGAGTTTTCGCTAACACACTGTGCTCCAGTCATGCTAGATTGAATCATGTGGATGGAAGACGTGTGCAATAGTTGGTTGTAAAAATAGTGACTGGGATGTTAAGGAATAGAATGAATATGTGTGGCCAAGTTCGCCGACCGCTGCTGCAACTGTCCGAACGTGTTACCGGCGCTTCGTGATGTACGGCTTTCCTCGAGGATACAGAAATTTGCTCATCCGCCAGCCTTATATCGCTAACCTTCAAAGAAAGGGCTTCATCCCCAGGAGTTCGGTAAGAGTGAGTACCACTCGGTAAACAATGACAAAGGGAGTAGCGCCGCTTCCTGTCATAGTAGTTTCGCGCACGTTATCTAAACACATCTGTCCCAAATGGCAGGAAAACTTACGCCCACTCTATCGCCGACGTATCAAGAATAAGTGAATGGGCGCACACTTGAATATATGCGCACTGTACACGCATAATAAATGACGGACTATCCCGGCCACGACGGCCGCATTTCGATGGGGGCGAAATGCGAAAACACCCGTGTACTTAGATTTAGGTGCACGTTAAAGAACCCCAGGTGGTCCAAATTTCCGGAGTCCCCCACTACGGCGTGCCTCATAATCAGAACTGGTTTTGGCACGTAAAACCCCATAATTTTTTTAATAAATGACGGACTACACCTATGGCGCCTGAATGGTCGAAGCTGAATGTTTCGTGACGGTCCACAAGAGTAAGCGAGTTACTAGCTGCAATATATATTTGCTACAAGGTATTACAATGTACAAAACAGCTAAGTTTCAAGCCTTGTGCGCAGCAAGAACAAATCTATCGGAACTGAGCACACCCGCGAGCGATTAGGCAGAAAATAATCAGATAGTGGCCGCACCGAGGAACTTCACGAAGTCAGAAACTGACTAGCCACTGCTTCAAAATATTTGCCGAATAAAGAACAAAGAGCAAAACACATTAATCCTGACTGAATTCATAATAGCAAAGCTTGGATAGCTTGGAATACATATTTAGCCCCGCTTTTAGAACAAGCACCATATCCGCTGCTTGCGCCGTTTAAACATAGCTTAATCAGCTCCGAAAGTGCTTTTGCATGTTCTCTGAAACTGTGATCAAAGCTTCGTGTCGTCCACCTAGTCACCGTCTACGATATCTCCGAAAACAGAGGTTTTCTAAGCCGCGCCGGCGTCATACACTTCCATTGTAAACAAGGAGGCAACGGAGGCAGTTGAGGCAAGCAATGGACGCGTCACCACGTGATCAAACATGGCAGCGCCCACAGGATCACCGCGAAAAGGGTCAATACATTCATTTCCACCATTGCTAATGTTACGCTTAGCTTGTGCGGCAACGGATAGAGCGAGCGCTAAGCGCAGACATTCAAAATCAGCATGCGAAGGCCTTTGCAGACGGCCCCAAAGGGCCGTGAGGCGTAAGGCCCCTCAGCTTTAGGGATGCTGTGGAAGTCACGCGAACTGTGTGTGCGTGCGTGAACCAACGGCGCCTACTTATCCTTCGGACGCTCACCCCTTCTCCCCGTCTGCCGACGCGACAGGTTGGCGCCGGGAGCTTGCAGGAGCGCGCATGAGACGGTTGTGCCCATTTATGGTCTGATCTTGCGCCTGCGTGCCTGATTGGACCAGACCGTGTCTCGTGTTCCAGACCGCCGCGCGAATCTCCGCACGGCTGCCATTGGTCGAATTAATGCAGTCGCTCTTTTCGACGCTAGCGCCAATTAAGGCGCCCTCAAGTTTCGGCCCTTACAGGCGGGCGACTTTATAAAAATGATGACGCACATGGTTGTTTACGTCGTCATGGCAACAGGCACAGCAGCACGCGGCACCTTTTTTATTCTGTGTTTTTATTATTATACCGACTTGTCCATAGAAGGAAGGACTTGGCCGGCTCGCTACCCGCTCCCCCCCCCCCCCCCCCCCCCCTCATGTCGTGCGTACACGTTTTTTGAAAATTTTCTTTGCCTGTGCTCGGCGCGTTCTTCTTATGCGCGTGCGCTACGCCGCGCAATAGCTTTTTTTTTTTTTTTTTAATTCCAATACACAAAGAATGCACGGCGCGCCACGCGCGAGTGCACAAGTAATGCCAATGCGTCCTTAAAAGCATAAAGACGCATTGACATTGTTCCAGACTCAGTGCTGTGAAGACAAAACCCCGGACGGGATATAGAGAGCGCGCTGCGCTGCAGATAAGAACTCGGCTAACTTTTCTACCTGCTGCACTACGTTGCTCTGTTTCTCCATGTTCGCTCGCCCGTACCGATGTATTAAACCAGCTTGTTTTACCATGGTTTTACGACGTCTTTGTCTGCCTGCCGTTCCTTCCTCGATGATCAATGAGTGGCAAGCTCCGAGTGAACGCTGTTGAAGTTGGCGGCCGCTCCAAGTTATGACGAAGTTATTTAAAGATAAAGCGTTAGTAACGGAAGGACTAAGTTCACTCCGTTCTCGAATTGTTTTAAGGAAATATGAACATTTAAAGCAATTTCAGTTAAAGGTGTATTCTTTAAATGTTCGCGAGTGCTTCTGGCGTGTTGAAGTAGAACGATTCGAAGAGCTCAGTACGGATACGTCAATGATAAAATGTCACCATGAATAAATTGAAACAAACACTTTAGTCGTGCTAGTTTTGCCCTACTTTGCAGGGTTAATAAGCCAGCTCTCTAACAATTCAGTCAATTTATCCATTGACTTGTATTTATTAAAAAAGAACCATTTGCCTTCCTCTGCACCCCCTCCATTCTTGCAATGAGTTTTTTTGTGTACGGAAACCAAACAATATTGGTGTACTCAAGCACTAATCGAACAAGCATTTTGTAGGCCAGCAGATTTGCATCTGGGGGCGCAAGACGAAGGCGTCTTCTCAGAAAGAGTTGCTTTCGTGCTCAGCATGTACATTGATTTCCACTTGAGGTTAGTTTGTCAACATGGCTTTCCCATAGAAGAGCGTGTGTTACAATGACACCTAAGTATTTACGCTGAAATACACAAGTGAGAAGTAAGTCATTCATAATGTAAGTGAAATCAGATATCTGTTTCTTTCTACTTACTGTTAAAGTTACAGATTTTTCGGGCATTTAGAGTCATCTGACACTCTTGACACCAATAAAATGCTGAATTTTAATAGTGGAGCTGTTTAAGCCGGCCGTTAGTCCGTTCGTCGCGGACAAAAAATGTGGGCCGATCCTGGCGGTAGTCCTGAGGATGAGGATGACTTGGTAGTTCTTAGACTAGCCCAAAAGCCAGGACTATAGCTAGGTGCCCATCAGCTCCGCTGTTTCTTGAGCATTGCTCCTCCAGTGCAAGCTACGCTAATTTTTGTAAGTGGTGATCATCACTGCGATTAATTTCGCTGTACGAAATACAATAGTCAGCATATAGATGTTTCCATTTAATCGGGAAGGCAAATTTTTCATGTGTATTAAAAATCAAACTGGGCCCAAAGCACAACCTTGGCGCACTCCCGATGTAACAGGTGCTAAATTGGAAGCTTCCTTATGAATATACACGAATTGTGAGCGATATCGGTCGGCACACTCACTCATGAGTGCACTCACTCACAATCACTTGCATTTATTTCAAAGGCGTGAGTGTGCGTGCGAGTGAGAGCCATTGAGTGTGAGTGGAAGTGAGTGCCATTGAGTGTGAGTGAAGGTGAGGTCGAGTGAGTGGAGGTGAGTCCGAGTGAGTGAAGGTGAGTGCGAATGAGTGGGAATGCGAGTGAGTGGGAATGCGAGTGAGTGCCAGTGGAGGTGAGTGGGAGTACGAGTGAGTGCCAGTGTGAGTGAAGGTGAGCGCGAGTGAGATCCAGTGAGTGTGAGTGGAAGTGAGTGGCAGTGAGTGTGAGTAAAGGTGAGTGCGAGTGGAGGTGAGTGCGAGTGAGTGTGAGTGGAGTGGGAATGCGAGTGAGGGTAAGTGAAGGTGAGTGGGAATACGAGTGAGTGCCAGTGAGTATGAGTGGAAGTGAGTGCGAGTGTGTGAGTGCAGTGCGAGTGAGCGTAAGAGAGTGTGAGTGGAGGTGAGTGCGAGAGGAGGCGAACGTGAGAGTGCTGCGAGTGGACGTGAGTGTGAACGTGAGTGAGTGCTCGTGTGTGGAGGTGAGCGTGAACGTGAGTGCGGGGCCTGGAAAAAATTATGGTGAGCGAGTGTGAGCGTGTTTTCTCTCACACTGCTGACCTATGATCTTGCGACCGGGCGCAAGCGCAACTGGAATCTCGCAGGCGAAAGGAGGAAAGCGGGAAGGCAGCGCGGGAGAGAAGGAGTGCGGCTTCTGCTCTGCGAGCAACTGCGTACTTGTACTTTGCGCAATGTTATCTTGGAAGCGGTCTCCAACACGGCACCTACCTTTGTGTGCGCTGCGCTTTCGGCGCCCAATTTCCTTTGAAGCGATATACCGCACGAACCTTCGCTCTCTGCTGCTGGCGCGCTTGCTCACACCAGCGTTTTGACAGCGGTTGTGTGCGGTCATCGAGTGTGATCTATTCATGTTTGCGCTGACACCATGCTTGTTAATTCAGTTAGTAAGCGAATGTGTCCTAGTTTATACAGCCGATAAAACTATCCTTACTTCGTATAGCTCTCTACTAATATGCTATCGCAATTGATGCTTCGCCTTTCGGGCGAAACTGCTACTGTTTTCATCGGCACACTTTTCTGCTGCTGATGTTTTTTTTAATCCACTTCCAACACTGCCCGTACTTCGCGCACGCGGAGTACGCGGTGCAACGAACTCTATAGCTCCAAGCATAGGCGTGCGCACGGGGGGAGCAGGGGGGGGGGGGGGGCGCACCCTCTAATCATCTGGGGGGGGGGGGGGGTGCGCAAAGTTGGCCCCATATTTTTTTTCAGTCGCGCCGGTCCCGTTATTGTTCAAGAGGCACTAAAGGGAAACATAAGGTTCGCGCGGACTGCTGCAAGAACCACCATTAGACACCTCGTAGTACTTATTTCGTGCCAAGAAAATGCTTAATATAAAAAAAAAAACGCGTTTTCCTAGACTGCAACTAGTTTGCGTGAGTGCGGAGTTTGCATGAGTGTTTCCTGAAAAAGAAACATTCGAGTTACTTTACAAGAGTTGCAGACTAGTTAGACTACT